>NC_138771.1:243979717-244209717 GCF_965119305.1 Pelophylax lessonae | reverse complement strand
CGCTTTTTTTAATGGTCCATCACTTCACCCCTACTTAGATTGTCCCTTTGTACTGATACCCCCCCCCCCTCCCTTTTGCATTACCCCTACACTGTGCTCTTCTCTTTTTATAGCACTATAGAGATTGAGTGGTGAACTATTGTCAACATTACAGAATGATTGTAGAGTTTTCAACTAGTATGTGTGTGTATGTGTATGTGTGTGTGTATATATATATATATATATATATATATATATATATATATATATATATATATATATATATATATATATGTATATGTATATGTGTGTGTGTATATATGTACAGTGGGTACGGAAAGTATTCAGACCCACTTAAATTTTTCACTCTTTGTTATATTGCAGCCATTTGCTAAAATCATTTAGGTTCATTCTTCTTCCTCATGAATGTACACATAGCACCCCATACTGACAGAAAAACACAGAATTGTTGACATTGTTGCAGATTTATTAAAAAAGAAAAACTGAAATATCACATGGTCCTAAGTATTCAGACCCTTTGCTCAGTATTTAGTAGAAGCCCCCTTTTGATCTAATACAGCCAGGAGTCTTTTTGGGAAAGATGCAACAAGTCTTTCACACCTGGATTTGGGGATCCTCTGCCATTCCTCCTTGCAGATCCTCTCCAGTTCTGTCAGGTTGGATGGTAAACGTTGGTGGACAGCCATTTTTAGGTCTCTCCAGAGATGCTCAATTGGGTTTAAGTCAGGGCTCTGGCTGGGCCATTCAAGAACAGTCACGGAGTTGTTGTGAAGCCACTCCTTCGTTATTTTAGCTGTGTGCTTAGGGTCATTGTCTTGTTGGAAGGTAAACCTTCGGCCCAGTCTGAGGTCCAGAGCACTCTGGAGAAGGTTTTTGTCCAGGATATCCCTGTACTTGGCCGCATTCATCTTTCCCTCGATTGCAACCAGTCGTCCTGTCCCTGCAGCTGAAAAACACCCCCACAGCATGATGCTGCCACCACCATGCTTCACTGTTGGGACTGTATTGGACAGGTGATGAGCAGTGCCTGGTTTTCTCCACACATACCGCTTAGAATTAAGGCCAAAAAGTTATATTTTGGTCTCATCAGACCAAATCTTATTTCTCACCATCTTGGAGTCCTTCAGGTGTTTTTTAGCAAACTCCATGCGGGCTTTCATGTGTCTTACACTGAGGAGAGGCTTCCGTCGGGCCACTCTGCCATAAAGCCCCGACTGGTGGAGGGCTGCAGTGATGGTTGACTTTCTACAACTTTCTCCTGATTGCATCTCTGGAGCTCAGCCACAGTGATCTTTGGGTTCTTCTTTACCTCTCTCACCAAGGCTCTTCTCCCCCGATAGCTCAGTTTGGCCGGACGGCCAGCTCTAGGTAGGGTTCTGGTCGTCCCAAACGTCTTCCATTTGAGGATTATGGAGGCCACTGTGCTCTTAGGAACCTTAAGTGCAGCAGAATTCTTTTTGTAACCTTGGCCAGATCTGTGCCTTGCCACAATTCTGTCTCTGAGCTCTTCAGGCAGTTCCTTTGACCTCATGATTCTCATTTGCTCTGACATGCATTGTGATCTGGAAGGTCTTATATAGACAGGTGTGTGGCTTTCCTAATCAAGTCCAATCAGTATAATCAAACACAGCTGGACTCAAATGAAGGTGTAGAACCATCTCAAGGATGATCAGAAGAAATGGAAAGCACCTGAGTTAAATATATGAGTGTCACAGCAAAGGGTCTGAATACTTAGGACCATGTGATATTTCAGTTTTTCTTTTTTAATAAATATGCAACAATGTCAACAATTCTGTGTTTTTCTGTCAGTATGGGGTGCTATGTGTACATTCATGAGGAAGAAGAATGAACTTAAATGATTTTAGCAAATGGCTGCAATATAACAAAGAGTGAAAAATTTAAGGGGGTCTGAATACTTTCCGTACCCACTGTATATATAAATATATATATATATATATATATGTATATGTATAATATATGTATGTACTTGTGTGTATATATGTATATTAGAATGCATGAAAATAGTATTAAAATGCACTGCACACAAAATGTTTATTAAAATTAAAAATATAAAAGAGATACAGAACAGTTTTTAAAGTACATAAATTCTGACTGGTTCTTAAAGGGCGACACAGAGGACAGCAAATGATTAGAAGTAATCATTCAAACATCACAATTTATCATGCTGAAATGTTCAATCAAGGATAAAATAAATTAACTTGCTATTTGCATTGCTGCATGCCTGCTAATTATCCAGAATATTGAAGATATATTTTGTTTAAGAAGGATATTTTTATCTAGTTTGGTTAAATTACTCATGCGGCTCCCTTTTTTAGTACGCACGAATTTTAAATAAAAATAAATTAAATGTCTAAATTGTAACAAAACAGTTGAAGTTTGGAATCACAATATGTTTGACTTTAAATGTGCAAAAATCTAATTTTGTTTGTTTTTGTAATTTTATATTGACAACATAATGGCTACGCTAATGGCTACCTGAAATGGCATTTTTGTTATTGCTGAAAGCTGCACTTTTATCACTTATTTGTGTAATTGCAATATCTATTTAAAAAGGCTTGCCGACCCATGGATGATTGATCATTGGTAATCTCTCGGTGCATTTAGCTGCCAGTCAATTTTCAGAAAGCTGGATTCTAGGAAAACTGCTAAATCCAATTTTGAAACAGATAAAAACTTTGAGAACCATTTTATGTGCCAAAGCAGTAATAGTTGTGTTCAGCCAGTCTTGTGATCCTAGTAGCCCTGCCCACTAGAATGGCCAGTTAGTGCATCTGCTTATCCCACAATTTGGTAACAAACATGAACCCAGCCATTTTCTGGACTAAAGCCCCGTACACACGTAGCGATCGTCGGCCGAACGATCGGCCGTCTTTTGTCCAGGGCTGTCGTGTCTGTTGAAAACTGCAAAAGACTGCACACTAATTTTGTCGGGCAACAACAGCCGACTGCAGAAGTGATGCCATGTGATGGGTAACTTTCCTTGTCTTTTTTCTTTTCTGAGCATGTCCAGTCTTGCTAATCTGCTGTCTGTCGGCCGAAATCTGTACTGACTGGCGAACAATCGGCCGTTCTGGTGACGGCCAACAAATATTTAAGTCTGCACGACAGATTCTGTTCGGCCGAAAATGCGCTGTCGGCTGTTGGAAGCATCATACTAACAAGCCTACAATCGGCCGATCGTTTGGCGGCCGAATATTTACGGCCGACGATCGGTACGTGTGTACGGGGCTTTAAGCTGGATACACACTATACAACTTTTGTTGTCATTCTCGCTGCGTAGAAACTTGTCACCTTGACAGTAGATCCAAGCTTCTATGATCGATCAACTCAGTGGACATGGGATCATGAAAAGCAAAAAATGCCGCAATAGCGTAAAACCCAACAAACAAATTGTGACTATCACCATAGGTGTGGGTAAATGAAAATTGTGATGTGATATGACCTCCACCACAATAAATGGAATAAATAAATCATGCAAAAATATAGGGAACTTAGGGTGAATAACCCCTACCAGAGAGGTTGAGGGTTGACGCCTTAAGTGATTAATGTGTATCGGTTGGAGTAGCCTCTTACCAAACAGAAAAAATAATGACACAGTGAAGAAAACGTTGAAAAAAAGGTAATCGTGCTGAACCACCACCAGCTGAATTCGCCTCTTACCCTGGATAGATATAGATTAGCCAAAGTGCACTAAACAAATCCAGTGTAACACTCAGGATCCAGCAATTTCACACCTGTGAGAGTTGCCTCTTACCACATATGAAGTTGTATCAAGCCTGTAGGGTAAACCAAGTGGCCAAAGACCGACCCCAAATTGAATCCAAGCCTGTGTGTATACGAATAACCAGGGGATCCGACCAGAGGTGTAGGTAACTGGGTCTCAGAAGTTTCAGCAATATAGGATATCACCACCATAAGAAGAAAGAAAGGGCTCCCATAGCGTAAAACCATAAAAACATTTTATTCCATATAAGCAAAAAAACTTACAAAGACCAGGAATGGGTGAGCAATGGAGGTTGCCGCCGGCCGGACGGCTCCGCTCGTCCGCACTCGTGGGTCGCAGTCAGATGACGTCAGTACGCCGTTGCCCTGACGACGTTTCGTCACAGATGACGTTATCAAAGGTGCGGACGGCGTACTGACGCCATCTATTTATAAGAAGAGAGGACTGGATGCCCGGAAGTGGGTGAAGACCGTTCCGCCATCATTGAAGAGGTAATCAGAACTATTACGATCATACATCCACCATCGGGCAAACAATTTAAACTAAGCTGTTCTACGCAGCACAAATAACACCCATAGGGTTGTCAACCCGTACAAACAATACATTGGTGCAATACATATATAATAAACAATAATGTCAATCCCATAGAGGGGGCTGGCTGCAACGCCATCTAGTGGATATTTGATATATTAAATATGAAAGGTCCATATATATGATCTTATTCACATAGACCCCATCAAGACAACAACAATATTAACCTATTGAATATAATCAAAGGTTGCTGATATATGAAATAAAGTTATTCTGACAAACCGCTCTCAATCATTGTGTATATTGGGTCAAGAACCGGAACCAACTTAAAAGATTTTTTGGCCCCACCCTACATCAATAAATGTCACATATACCAGTTATATATTGGTGTTGTCCTGTTACAATCTCAAATGAAATTTGAATGATATACATATTTAAAATTTGTAAAATTATAATAAAAACAATATATGGTCAAGTGAACTTAATCCAAAATGTACAGGTGATATCATACATCTCCATCAGATGATGAAAATATATTAATAACAATGGAAATAAGGGCTTATATGACTGAATAACCGGATCAAACTAAGCATTATTTATGAACGCATTCACTTCTATATCCACATTCAGTCCAAACGGTACATAAGTTTTGACTCGGTGAATCCAGGTCATCTCTAATTTAGAGATGCCTCTAACTAGGGGTTCACCTCTCCAGTGTGGTGTGAATTTATCTATCCCTAAAAATAAAGTATTAGCGGGATTTTTACCATGGACAAGAGCGTAGTGTTTGGACACTGAGTGTTTAGGGAATCCCTTAAGGATATTGGATATGTGTTCATTGAGTCTCACTTGTAGCGGTCGTTTAGTTCGGCCTATGTATTGTAACCCGCATGGGCACTGGAGTAAATATACAATGCCAGTGCTCATGCAGGAAACAAATGGTCTAATGGCATGAACTCTACCTGTACTGGTAGAAGTGAATTCTTTAACTGTTCTACGCTTGTTAGAGCTAAAGGAACAAACCCGACATCTATTACATTTGTAGAATCCAGTCATTTGGCTTAAAAAGGTAGGTTTAGGAGCTGGTGATTCCAAAATGTTAGGTGCCACCTTGTCTCTCAAGGTGGGAGCCCCTCTAAACACCACACGTGGTCTATCTGGCAAAGTGCTGCCCAAGACAGGGTCATTCCCTAGAATGTGCCAATGGCGGCTAACAATGTTCTTAATACTCATATGCTGGCTAGAGAAAGAAGTGACAAAAGGCAGGCTGAATGATGAATCTTTAGGATCCACTTTTGGATTCCCACTCAGTAGTTGACTTCTGTCTATTTGACTAACCTCCGTCAGGGTCTCTCTAAGGAATCCCTCGTCATATCCCTTATCAAGAAATCTCCTAGTGAGGACACGAGCCTGAGTTTGGAAATCATGAAAGTCACTACAGTTGCGCCTAATGCGGAGGTATTGGCCTTTGGGTATGGCCCTCAGCCAAGGTGCATAATGGCAGCTATCGGTAGGAATATATGAATTCCTATCGGTTGCTTTAAAGTATGTGGACGTACAGAACTGTCCATCTTTGATGTTAATAGTAAGATCAAGAAAATTGATAGTAGACTGGCTGCATTCATAGTTTAACTGTATACCCCGATCATTGATGTTTAAATGATCTAGAAAGGATATCAAGTCACTGTAATGGCCATCCCAGAGGAGGAGCACGTCATCTATATACCTAGCCCAAAGGAGTATCCTTTAAAAAAAGTAAAAACATAGCTGGGGCTGGTATATTTAATCTGAGTAAGGTAGCACTATCTGAACCCGAGAAACTTTTATTGGATAAAGGCTTGAAATATGCTCCTCCGAAACGTCTGGATAAGTTCCAGACGTACATGGATATCCATAAATTTGTAAGAAAACTCAATATAAAAAGATACATATTGAGTAACCCTATTAAGGAAAATCGCTTAGTTAGCTCTGAGATTCAACACTCAGGGCTTTCTAATGCCTCATTATTTAACCCGCCTGGTTCTTTAGCTCCATCACTAAAGGTATTTAGGGATGTGTTACTTAGAGATCTGGATAGGGTCAAACCACATAAAACCTCTTTGTCCGCCGACCTACAAAAGGGATTAGATTCCCTTTGTGACAATAAAGATCTGGTCATTAGGCCAGCGGATAAGGGGGGTGGGATCGCTGTACTTGACCGTAGCGATTACAACCGGGAGATGCATCGGATTTTAGGTGACAACTTAACCTATGTCCCTCTATCTAGGGATCCCAAAGTTTCCTATAAAAAGATTCTTGAGGGTATTGTAGAAAGAGGATTCAATCAAAATATAATCAATAAAAAAGAAAAGGCATTTTTGATCCCCAAATGCCCCCGCACTCCGGTTATTTACTATCTACCGAAGCTGCATAAGAGTCTGACTTCCCCCCCGGGTCGTCCCATTGTCAGTGGCATCGACTCTGTGACGTCCCGGGTGGGGAAGTACATTGACTCTTATCTGCAGCCACTGGTGCAAAACACACCATCTTATATTAAAGACACGAGACATGTCATTGGTCTTTTGACCAACGTGACCCCCACTGATAATCTTTGGATGGTCACAGCTGATGTCTCTTCCCTATACACAATCATTCCACATAGTGTTGGGCTAAATGCGGTTAATATGTTTCTCAATAGGAATTCTGATTTGCCGGCTATCCAGATATCATTTATTATGGAGTTATTGGAGTTTGCAACCCACCATAATTATTTTTGGTATAGCGGGCAATTCTATCGCCAGGTCACCGGTGTGGCCATGGGTGCCAAATATGCCCCATCCCTTGCAAATCTGTTTATGGCCCAGTGGGAGGAGGGCGTCATCTATGCCCATCGTAGACCGCAGATACTCCTTTGGGCTAGGTATATAGATGACGTGCTCCTCCTCTGGGATGGCCATTACAGTGACTTGATATCCTTTCTAGATCATTTAAACATCAATGATCGGGGTATACAGTTAAACTATGAATGCAGCCAGTCTACTATCAATTTTCTTGATCTTACTATTAACATCAAAGATGGACAGTTCTGTACGTCCACATACTTTAAAGCAACCGATAGGAATTCATATATTCCTACCGATAGCTGCCATTATGCACCTTGGCTGAGGGCCATACCCAAAGGCCAATACCTCCGCATTAGGCGCAACTGTAGTGACTTTCATGATTTCCAAACTCAGGCTCGTGTCCTCACTAGGAGATTTCTTGATAAGGGATATGACGAGGGATTCCTTAGAGAGACCCTGACGGAGGTTAGTCAAATAGACAGAAGTCAACTACTGAGTGGGAATCCAAAAGTGGATCCTAAAGATTCATCATTCAGCCTGCCTTTTGTCACTTCTTTCTCTAGCCAGCATATGAGTATTAAGAACATTGTTAGCCGCCATTGGCACATTCTAGGGAATGACCCTGTCTTGGGCAGCACTTTGCCAGATAGACCACGTGTGGTGTTTAGAGGGGCTCCCACCTTGAGAGACAAGGTGGCACCTAACATTTTGGAATCACCAGCTCCTAAACCTACCTTTTTAAGCCAAATGACTGGATTCTACAAATGTAATAGATGTCGGGTTTGTTCCTTTAGCTCTAACAAGCGTAGAACAGTTAAAGAATTCACTTCTACCAGTACAGGTAGAGTTCATGCCATTAGACCATTTGTTTCCTGCATGAGCACTGGCATTGTATATTTACTCCAGTGCCCATGCGGGTTACAATACATAGGCCGAACTAAACGACCGCTACAAGTGAGACTCAATGAACACATATCCAATATCCTTAAGGGATTCCCTAAACACTCAGTGTCCAAACACTACGCTCTTGTCCATGGTAAAAATCCCGCTAATACTTTATTTTTAGGGATAGATAAATTCACACCACACTGGAGAGGTGAACCCCTAGTTAGAGGCATCTCTAAATTAGAGATGACCTGGATTCACCGAGTCAAAACTTATGTACCGTTTGGACTGAATGTGGATATAGAAGTGAATGCGTTCATAAATAATGCTTAGTTTGATCCGGTTATTCAGTCATATAAGCCCTTATTTCCATTGTTATTAATATATTTTCATCATCTGATGGAGATGTATGATATCACCTGTACATTTTGGATTAAGTTCACTTGACCATATATTGTTTTTATTATAATTTTACAAATTTTAAATATGTATATCATTCAAATTTCATTTGAGATTGTAACAGGACAACACCAATATATAACTGGTATATGTGACATTTATTGATGTAGGGTGGGGCCAATAATCTTTTAAGTTGGTTCCGGTTCTTGACCCAATATACACAATGATTGAGAGCGGTTTGTCAGAATAACTTTATTTCATATATCAGCAACCTTTGATTATATTCAATAGGTTAATATTGTTGTTGTCTTGATGGGGTCTATGTGAATAAGATCATATATATGGACCTTTCATATTTAATATATCAAATATCCACTAGATGGCGTTGCAGCCAGCCCCCTCTATGGGATTGACATTATTGTTTATTATATATGTATTGCACCAATGTATTGTTTGTACGGGTTGACAACCCTATGGGTGTTATTTGTGCTGCGTAGAACAGCTTAGTTTAAATTGTTTGCCCGATGGTGGATGTATGATCGTAATAGTTCTGATTACCTCTTCAATGATGGCGGAACGGTCTTCACCCACTTCCGGGCATCCAGTCCTCTCTTCTTATAAATAGATGGCGTCAGTACGCCGTCCGCACCTTTGATAACGTCATCTGTGACGAAACGTCGTCAGGGCAACGGCGTACTGACGTCATCTGACTGCGACCCACGAGTGCGGACGAGCGGAGCCGTCCGGCCGGCGGCAACCTCCATTGCTCACCCATTCCTGGTCTTTGTAAGTTTTTTTGCTTATATGGAATAAAATGTTTTTATGGTTTTACGCTATGGGAGCCCTTTCTTTCTTCTTATGGTGGTGATATCCTATATTGCTGAAACTTCTGAGACCCAGTTACCTACACCTCTGGTCGGATCCCCTGGTTATTCGTATACACACAGGCTTGGATTCAATTTGGGGTCGGTCTTTGGCCACTTGGTTTACCCTACAGGCTTGATACAACTTCATATGTGGTAAGAGGCAACTCTCACAGGTGTGAAATTGCTGGATCCTGAGTGTTACACTGGATTTGTTTAGTGCACTTTGGCTAATCTATATCTATCCAGGGTAAGAGGCGAATTCAGCTGGTGGTGGTTCAGCACGATACCCTTTTTTCAACGTTTTCTTCACTGTGTCATTATTTTTTCTGTTTGGTAAGAGGCTACTCCAACCGATACACATTAATCACTTAAGGCGTCAACCCTCAACCTCTCTGGTAGGGGTTATTCACCCTAAGTTCCCTATATTTTTGCATGATTTATTTATTCCATTTATTGTGGTGGAGGTCATATCACATCACAATTTTCATTTACCCACACCTATGGTGATAGTCACAATTTGTTTGTTGGGTTTTACGCTATTGCGGCATTTTTTGCTTTTCATGATCCCATGTCCACTGAGTTGATCGATCATAGAAGCTTGGATCTACTGTCAAGGTGACAAGTTTCTACGCAGCGAGACTGCCTTTTCCTTACCTTCATCTGGTAAGCACATACCCTTAAGGGAGCTTGGTCCTGGAATTTATCAATAATATTATTTTGGACTTTTATGGACTTCACATCTCCATCTAATATATTTAGCGCGACTTATATGTATAATATTTATTAGGGTGTGGTCACACTTGAAGTTGCTGCTGTTTTAATTTATCTGTTCCTTTAGCGCGGTTATTATTCCCTTATTCCACATTTTTGCTTTTGACCTTTAACTGCTGCTTTTGGATATATCCATACAAAATGGATATCTTTGAATATAGAGCCTCTAGGTCACTTAATACTGACGGGGTTTTTGAGGTACTCTCCACAGAGGAAACCGATGTAAGTGGACTCTTTATGAGGCTGAAAAACTTACTTGTATCAGAGATCCATACTCAATGGGACATAGCCTTTTTGGATACCTATATCAAAAAGACTATGGTCCCTAGAAGCCTCAGGTGGGAGGTTTGTCCTCAGCTCGGTGAAGTCGAGTTAGAGGATTGGTATAAATATTTCAATGAAGCAGGGGTGAACTTCTTGCGTTTCCTGTCAGGTAGGAAGAGTGCTAAACTTTCCAGACTCGATGACGAAATAAAAATAGTCAAAGAGAAATTGGCACCCTATAAGGAAAGTGAAGAATATAAATCTTCCTCAGCTGATCTATTAAAAAATCTTGAAAAGGAGGAGAGAGATCAGAAAATCAAGAAACGCAAGAAGTTCAATAGGGATCTCCAAGATTACCATTCTAGTGGCGTTTTTGAATGGCAGAAACGGCTAATGGCTGAATTAAATTCAGAAGAAGAGGGCATGGAGATCTCGACCGCTCAAATCAATAGAGCTGCCCCAGTTCCCCCACTAACAGTGGACACCAATAAAAAGCCACAAAAAAAGGGTGCACATCAGAAAAATAGACGCCCTTCATTCAAATCACCCCATAGGGGACCTAACCCCAAAAAAGGTAAACAACCACAGAATCAATCCAAACCTAATGGTACATATAACAACCAGGGTTATAAAACCAATTGGCAACAAGGGGAGAGGGATCAACCTAACACTCCGAATTATCATCAAAGGGAATACACCCATTCATCTGGTTATCCCAACACTCCGCAATGGAGAAAGGGGCCCTATAATTACCCTGAACCATCCTATCACTATAGGGATCAGGGTCCTGACTATGGCCACCAACGCCACTCATATGGGAGATATGATCAGAGCCCCCCTAGACCTGATAGACGTTGGTATGATCCGCCCACAGGGCCTTTTAGGGGCTCTTTGAGGGAGCCTTATTGGCAGGGTAGGCCTGATAATAGACATGATAACTATCAATATAACGTCCCAGTGGAAAATAGATTTTACCCTTTAAGGGACAATGAGGGCCCTAATAACACCTTACCTCCCCCCAACCAAAGTGCTTCTCAGCCCCTTAGGGAGATAACGTCAGATAATACATCATCCCAGATACCCACCAATCAGAGCTATCCAGGGTGGGGTTTTCCCAGGGCCACACAGGGAACCAAGCGCCCCGCCGAGCCACAAGAGGAAACCGAGGAGGCAGGCGCATCAAACTTAAAAAAAGTAAAAACATAGCTGGGGCTGGTATATTTAATCTGAGTAAGGTAGCACTATCTGAACCCGAGAAACTTTTATTGGATAAAGGCTTGAAATATGCTCCTCCGAAACGTCTGGATAAGTTCCAGACGTACATGGATATCCATAAATTTGTAAGAAAACTCAATATAAAAAGATACATATTGAGTAACCCTATTAAGGAAAATCGCTTAGTTAGCTCTGAGATTCAACACTCAGGGCTTTCTAATGCCTCATTATTTAACCCGCCTGGTTCTTTAGCTCCATCACTAAAGGTATTTAGGGATGTGTTACTTAGAGATCTGGATAGGGTCAAACCACATAAAACCTCTTTGTCCGCCGACCTACAAAAGGGATTAGATTCCCTTTGTGACAATAAAGATCTGGTCATTAGGCCAGCGGATAAGGGGGGTGGGATCGCTGTACTTGACCGTAGCGATTACAACCGGGAGATGCATCGGATTTTAGGTGACAACTTAACCTATGTCCCTCTATCTAGGGATCCCAAAGTTTCCTATAAAAAGATTCTTGAGGGTATTGTAGAAAGAGGATTCAATCAAAATATAATCAATAAAAAAGAAAAGGCATTTTTGATCCCCAAATGCCCCCGCACTCCGGTTATTTACTATCTACCGAAGCTGCATAAGAGTCTGACTTCCCCCCCGGGTCGTCCCATTGTCAGTGGCATCGACTCTGTGACGTCCCGGGTGGGGAAGTACATTGACTCTTATCTGCAGCCACTGGTGCAAAACACACCATCTTATATTAAAGACACGAGACATGTCATTGGTCTTTTGACCAACGTGACCCCCACTGATAATCTTTGGATGGTCACAGCTGATGTCTCTTCCCTATACACAATCATTCCACATAGTGTTGGGCTAAATGCGGTTAATATGTTTCTCAATAGGAATTCTGATTTGCCGGCTATCCAGATATCATTTATTATGGAGTTATTGGAGTTTGCAACCCACCATAATTATTTTTGGTATAGCGGGCAATTCTATCGCCAGGTCACCGGTGTGGCCATGGGTGCCAAATATGCCCCATCCCTTGCAAATCTGTTTATGGCCCAGTGGGAGGAGGGCGTCATCTATGCCCATCGTAGACCGCAGATACTCCTTTGGGCTAGGTATATAGATGACGTGCTCCTCCTCTGGGATGGCCATTACAGTGACTTGATATCCTTTCTAGATCATTTAAACATCAATGATCGGGGTATACAGTTAAACTATGAATGCAGCCAGTCTACTATCAATTTTCTTGATCTTACTATTAACATCAAAGATGGACAGTTCTGTACGTCCACATACTTTAAAGCAACCGATAGGAATTCATATATTCCTACCGATAGCTGCCATTATGCACCTTGGCTGAGGGCCATACCCAAAGGCCAATACCTCCGCATTAGGCGCAACTGTAGTGACTTTCATGATTTCCAAACTCAGGCTCGTGTCCTCACTAGGAGATTTCTTGATAAGGGATATGACGAGGGATTCCTTAGAGAGACCCTGACGGAGGTTAGTCAAATAGACAGAAGTCAACTACTGAGTGGGAATCCAAAAGTGGATCCTAAAGATTCATCATTCAGCCTGCCTTTTGTCACTTCTTTCTCTAGCCAGCATATGAGTATTAAGAACATTGTTAGCCGCCATTGGCACATTCTAGGGAATGACCCTGTCTTGGGCAGCACTTTGCCAGATAGACCACGTGTGGTGTTTAGAGGGGCTCCCACCTTGAGAGACAAGGTGGCACCTAACATTTTGGAATCACCAGCTCCTAAACCTACCTTTTTAAGCCAAATGACTGGATTCTACAAATGTAATAGATGTCGGGTTTGTTCCTTTAGCTCTAACAAGCGTAGAACAGTTAAAGAATTCACTTCTACCAGTACAGGTAGAGTTCATGCCATTAGACCATTTGTTTCCTGCATGAGCACTGGCATTGTATATTTACTCCAGTGCCCATGCGGGTTACAATACATAGGCCGAACTAAACGACCGCTACAAGTGAGACTCAATGAACACATATCCAATATCCTTAAGGGATTCCCTAAACACTCAGTGTCCAAACACTACGCTCTTGTCCATGGTAAAAATCCCGCTAATACTTTATTTTTAGGGATAGATAAATTCACACCACACTGGAGAGGTGAACCCCTAGTTAGAGGCATCTCTAAATTAGAGATGACCTGGATTCACCGAGTCAAAACTTATGTACCGTTTGGACTGAATGTGGATATAGAAGTGAATGCGTTCATAAATAATGCTTAGTTTGATCCGGTTATTCAGTCATATAAGCCCTTATTTCCATTGTTATTAATATATTTTCATCATCTGATGGAGATGTATGATATCACCTGTACATTTTGGATTAAGTTCACTTGACCATATATTGTTTTTATTATAATTTTACAAATTTTAAATATGTATATCATTCAAATTTCATTTGAGATTGTAACAGGACAACACCAATATATAACTGGTATATGTGACATTTATTGATGTAGGGTGGGGCCAAAAAATCTTTTAAGTTGGTTCCGGTTCTTGACCCAATATACACAATGATTGAGAGCGGTTTGTCAGAATAACTTTATTTCATATATCAGCAACCTTTGATTATATTCAATAGGTTAATATTGTTGTTGTCTTGATGGGGTCTATGTGAATAAGATCATATATATGGACCTTTCATATTTAATATATCAAATATCCACTAGATGGCGTTGCAGCCAGCCCCCTCTATGGGATTGACATTATTGTTTATTATATATGTATTGCACCAATGTATTGTTTGTACGGGTTGACAACCCTATGGGTGTTATTTGTGCTGCGTAGAACAGCTTAGTTTAAATTGTTTGCCCGATGGTGGATGTATGATCGTAATAGTTCTGATTACCTCTTCAATGATGGCGGAACGGTCTTCACCCACTTCCGGGCATCCAGTCCTCTCTTCTTATAAATAGATGGCGTCAGTACGCCGTCCGCACCTTTGATAACGTCATCTGTGACGAAACGTCGTCAGGGCAACGGCGTACTGACGTCATCTGACTGCGACCCACGAGTGCGGACGAGCGGAGCCGTCCGGCCGGCGGCAACCTCCATTGCTCACCCATTCCTGGTCTTTGTAAGTTTTTTTGCTTATATGGAATAAAATGTTTTTATGGTTTTACGCTATGGGAGCCCTTTCTTTCTTCTTATGGTGGTGATATCCTATATTGCTGAAACTTCTGAGACCCAGTTACCTACACCTCTGGTCGGATCCCCTGGTTATTCGTATACACACAGGCTTGGATTCAATTTGGGGTCGGTCTTTGGCCACTTGGTTTACCCTACAGGCTTGATACAACTTCATATGTGGTAAGAGGCAACTCTCACAGGTGTGAAATTGCTGGATCCTGAGTGTTACACTGGATTTGTTTAGTGCACTTTGGCTAATCTATATCTATCCAGGGTAAGAGGCGAATTCAGCTGGTGGTGGTTCAGCACGATTACCTTTTTTTCAACGTTTTCTTCACTGTGTCATTATTTTTTCTGTTTGGTAAGAGGCTACTCCAACCGATACACATTAATCACTTAAGGCGTCAACCCTCAACCTCTCTGGTAGGGGTTATTCACCCTAAGTTCCCTATATTTTTGCATGATTTATTTATTCCATTTATTGTGGTGGAGGTCATATCACATCACAATTTTCATTTACCCACACCTATGGTGATAGTCACAATTTGTTTGTTGGGTTTTACGCTATTGCGGCATTTTTTGCTTTTCATGATCCCATGTCCACTGAGTTGATCGATCATAGAAGCTTGGATCTACTGTCAAGGTGACAAGTTTCTACGCAGCGAGACTGCCTTTTCCTTACCTTCATCTGGTAAGCACATACCCTTAAGGGAGCTTGGTCCTGGAATTTATCAATAATATTATTTTGGACTTTTATGGACTTCACATCTCCATCTAATATATTTAGCGCGACTTATATGTATAATATTTATTAGGGTGTGGTCACACTTGAAGTTGCTGCTGTTTTAATTTATCTGTTCCTTTAGCGCGGTTATTATTCCCTTATTCCAAACTTTTGTTGTCAGATTTCCTTTAGATTTACCTTTTTCTGTGTAGTGCAAGATTGCATACAAATTCAAAGTGTTTAGGTTTGACCTCATATTATATGGTTTTGGTAAGTCTGAAGGAAAAAATCTAAAGAAAATTGTATAGTGTGTATGGCCCATAAGATGCAGCACACAAATTAGGTCCTCTCTCTGCACTCTGAGAAATATGATTACTTCTGTAAGCATGTTTAAATTGCTTACTGACCCCATTGTGCAAAGTAATAGGGCCCCTATTGATGAGCTTTGCACCTCTCTCTCATCCAATGTAGGAGTGATGGTGTATATGGGATATAGGAGGCTATTGGGTTACAGTCCAGAATATATGCTAGTATGATTTAGACCTACGTTTTTTAAAGTTTTTTTTTTTTTTTTATGCATAGCTGGATTTATAGTTAGGCTATAAATGCAGTAGCTGGAAAACAATGTGAATTAGGCCTTATCCTATTAACAAATCTGCTTGTAGCAGCTCACCTGTAACAGGATTACTGAATAAACACTCACCTGCTCCTACAGTAGAACTCTTGCTGGTCAAAAAGCTGTAGAAACATGATCAGGTACTGTAAGGCTGGATTCACACCTATGCATGTTGCTTTTGAGCTTTTCTGTAGTGCTTTATGCTGTGCCTTTTCAAGTGTGTGTGTGTTTTTTTGTTTTTCTTTTTGTTAAACCGTGATTTGCGTGTTATTTGTGTTTTGCACTACATGCTTTTCTGCTGCTTCTCCGTTAAAGTCCATTGAACCAAAAAAGAAATGTAATGAATTTAAAAAGTCCCTGACTCTTTCCAAAAATGCACATGCACAAAATTGCATTGATGTGAACGTCTTCCATAGGAACCCATGTTAAAATGTCCTGCATTTCTGCAAAAAGCATGAAAAACGCATTGGTGTAACTGGAGCCTAAGCTTTGCCTAACTCTGATACCAAACTAAATTCTACCCCTGCATCCTAAAACCAACTATAAGGCCCCTTTCCGCCCGACTGACTCCGTTTTTGCTCAGCGGGGATCGATCCACTGAGCAGGTGGAGGACAGCTCCATCTCCGCTTACTTTGCAGAGACTGAGCTGTCAGAGCCCCGCTCTCCTCTATGGGAGATCGGATGATAATGGACCGTCTGTCTGTTTTTCATCTGATCCGATCCTCCAGAGGGATGGAAAATAGGGTTCCCATCCGTCTGGATTTCACAGATCGGATAGCAGTGGGTGTCAGCTGAGACATCCGCTGCTCCATAGGGCTGCATGGGGCATCTGATCAGATCCGCATGAAACTGACAGGAGGAACGGATCGGAAAGCCGTGTGAAAGGGGTCTAAAGCTAAAGCCCCGTACACACGATCAGATTATCGCACGATCTGTCGTCCGTTTTTTGTGGCATGCTAGTCTGATGTGGAAAGTGAAGAGGTTATTTTCATACGAATTTTCCCGTACGACAGAATTCTTCTACTTCAGAAGTGATGTCATGTGTTGGATTTTTTTGTATGTGTTCTTTCGTCTCTGAGCATGCCTAGTCTTGATCTTAAGATTTTTTTTCCGTCGAAAACTGTACTAATGAGATGAAAATTGGACGTTGTGCTGACGGACGATAAAGATTTTATAGCCTGCACATCAGGATTTTGTCAGCCGAAAAGTCGGAGTCGGCTGTCGAAAGCACAATACTAACAATCTGAAAATTGGCAGATCGGTCGTCAGATGAAATTTCCCTTCAGATTTTCTTATCGTGTGTACGGGCCTTAAATCTAGCCCTGTCTGTAACACTAATCTTCTGATTGGTGAGGTGAAATAGACCATCAATTTCAGCGGCAGTGATGAGGGAGCAGGATGGGAAATTTTTCTCAAATTTCTAATGCCACGTACACACGTGCAGATCGTCGGCCGAACGATCGGCCGTCTTTTGTCCCCGGGCTGTCGGTGTCTGTTGAAAACTGCAAAAGACTGCACAAGAATTTTGTCCGCCGACTACAGCCGACTGCAGAAGTGATGTCATGTGATGGTTAACTTTCCCTGTGTTTTTTCTTTTCTGAGCATGCCCAGTCTTGCAAATCTGCTGTCTGTCGGCCGAATTCTGTATTGACTGGCGAACAATCGGCCGCTCTGGTGTCGGCATACAAAAATTTTAATCCTTGCACGACAGATTCTGTTCGGCCGAAAGTGCGCTGTCGGCTGTCAGAAGCATCATACTAACAAGCCTACAATCGGCCGATCGGTCGTCGGCCGAAGCTTTTTGGCTGACAATCTGCACGTGTGTACGGGCCTTAACAGTATTTGTGGTTTGTTCAGGAAATTCTTTTTATTTCAAAATCTATTTCTTAAAAGTACTTTTTTAAATAACATTTTCTCAAGTCTCTGCTGGCATTATCAAATATACTGTTGAGGTTTTTCATGTGAATGTTGTACAATCTATGCCTGCTTTACCTTAACCCTGCTTTACCTTAACCCTAAGTGCCCATTCACACTACCGCGACTTGTCAGGCGACTGGTCAGCCTGACAAGTCGCGGTCCATGCAGTGCTACAGGAACCGTGACTCAAGTCGCTCCGACTTAGAAAATAGTTCCTGTACTACTTCGGGGCGACATCGGAGCGACTTGCATTGACATTCATTATATGAAGTCCGTGCAAGTCACGCCGAAGTCGCGGTGCACGCCACTTCACAGGTCGCCCCCGAAGTCGTGCCGCGGTAGTGTCAACCGGCACTAAGCCTACTTTTAAAACCCTGTGCACATGATTAGAAAATACTGCTTTCGAAGAGATCGTATGATAATGTAATTGTTTGTACACGGCTTTCGTCTGAAATTATCTGAAGGGACAAACAAGAAAATGTTTCTGGTATAATCCCAGATCGTATGATTTTTGTTTTAACCAGTACAATTTTTTCATCAACAAATACATTACATCACTCAGAATTTTTTTTTCTGTTGTATGAGAGTTTTTGTACTTTAGTAAACTCTTAAGGCCCGTACACACGTACCGATCGTCGGCATACAAACGTCGGTGGACGAAGGATCTGCCGATTGTACGCGTGTTAGTATGGTGCCTCCGACAGATGTCTGCGCACAATCCGCGGACAAAAGTCTTTCTTGCAAACATGAAAATTTTTGTATGCCGACACCAGAACGGACGATTGTTCGCCTGTCAGTACAGAATTCGGCCGACAGACCGCAGATTTGCAAGACTGGGCATGCTCAGAAAATAGAAAACACAGGGAAAGTTAGCCATTACATGACATCACTTCTGCAGTCGGCGGACAAAATTCTTGTGCTGTCCTTGTGCTGTCTTTGCACTTTTCAGCAGCCCCCGACATCCCGGGGAGAAAAGAGGAACATTTGTATGCCGACCATCGGTACGTGTGTACGGGGCTTTAGTTTTCAATATGGAGACTAGCATGCAAAGAAAAGATGATCGTTTTTCCTATCTCTTCCTGTGTACTAGGTTTAAGATTAGATAATATCGTATTAAGGCAAGGTTTATCCCCAAAGAGAAATTACTTAGATGGGAAGCATGCAGGGAATATCTTGTAAAAGGCCTAAAATTATATAATATCCAAGGTCTATGTGGTTCCTCCTAAATTTAAGCCCGGTAACAGCATTGTCAGCACCTGTGCTGGGAACAAATGTAAAGCAGCTTGTACTGCAAAGAAGTGATTGATTAGTTGATTGATTGAGTTGAAGTGATTTATGTGGAGAGCGTTTTTTTCCCCCTGGTTGTGCAGAAGGAAAGGAGACTGGTTTCAATTGCATGAAAAACATTTGTCAAAGGAGTTCTGTATGGGTAGTTAAGTCCTGGTTGCCAGGAGCAGAAATGTCAATTACTGTACATTGCCTGGGTGAAAAGCTGATTTGAAGAACACAGAAATAATTTTGGAAGTCCAAGAAATAAAATTGTTGATTGGTTAAGGTGTAAAGTGTGTACTTTATTTTAAAGGGGTATTTGACAATATGGGTAGGAAGAAGACCAACTCAAAAACAAAACATTTTTTTATTGTAGCTTAACCAACATTTTAGATGTAATGGCTACATTTTAGTTTTGTTAGGCTTTTTTATTTTCTATAGTCTCACCTGGTGATCCAGTCAGTCTGTTTTTCATTTTCCTTTAACAGATCAAGGTGTCCAGAGAAATGGCATTTAGTGTTAAGACGAACCATTTTACGATGCCAGTGGTGCTTACAATAGTTGGCTTTTATTCATTTATGTAAAATGTTTATCCCAGAAGGGAAAAAACTCTTTTTTGCTTAACTTTTTGCCTGGATTTCAGCTTTTATTTGGAGTCCATCTAAATTTTTAGTGCATCTAACACTCTTTGGGCTCTTTCACACGGCCGCTCCAATTTTTTATTTTTTTTATTCCGCTGCGGCACTTTTTTTTTTTTTTCACGGACACGGATGACACTTGTGTCATCCGCTCCGTATGTCCGCATATCATCCCATCCATTTGCGGATGATATACGGACATAATGTATGTCTATGGGGATTGCGGATGTCAGCGGATGACACCGCTGACATCCGATTTTGCATCCGTTCAGTTTTTTTAATGGAAGGAAAATAGGGTTCTGTTCTGTTCTAAAAAACAGAACAGAACTGAAAGGACGAAAATCGGATGTCAGCGGTGGTCATCCGCTGACATCCGCGATGCCATTGACATGCATTATGTCCGTTTTTCATCCGCAAAAAAATGGGATGAAATACGGACATACGGAGCGCCCGTGTGAAAGAGCCCTTTGCTATACTAAGGTGTCTGTTGCTACTCCATGCAGAGTGGAGCCACCCTAAGACAGGAAGTGTTTACTGGCGGAATTATCAAGCAAAAATCCTAATAAAAAAAAAAGTTTATTTATTTTTTTTGAAAAATGCTTTTTTGGATTTTCCAACATAGAGTAGGACAGTAACATAGCCAGAGCATATCAAAGCAAGGTACACCAAATGGCAGAACGATAGCAATTTATCTTTTTTCGTTCCTCTCGCATGCGGAATACTGGCCAGGTTCTGAGATTTTTGTACAAAGAGCAAAAACACATAATAGGAGATAACTAACAAGTGGAGGTAGGGGATATGAGTGGGGGAAATCGCTGCATCCCACTGACAGGTTTTAGTTGCACAAATTTTTTTATTGTTCTTTGTACTATTATGTAGTATGTAATGTACAACAATTTTTTATTATAACCAGGAATCTTGGTATCTTAAGAAAAGGACAACTTTTATATTCAGAATGCAATTGCCATATAAATGCAGAGTTCTTCTAATAGAAGCAGTCAAGAACCCAGTCTACTGCTTGGAATGTATCCTCTGCTGCTGTTTCTCGTCAGAATGTTTCATTTCAGGCAGCGCCATGGGGGTTAAAAGGCTGTGTTGAGATTCTCTGGCAGCTGAATCAAATGTCATAGCTCAACTACAGCTATACTATTTGTGCCGCCTCCTTCCTTTCTCAGCCCTAGTGCTGCTGCAGCGTAGGCAAAGAAAAATTCTGTCCAATCCAGAAAAAAGATCTGTGATATCAGATTGTGGAACCTGGGATTAAAATCCAGAACTGCACAGTAGTAATAGTTGGTATTTGGCATTGGGAAGTGAATGTGGTGGCCTCTTCACCTGGGTGCACCTTAGACAACTACCGGAGTCGTTTTGTAAACTTTAGTTTTAGCGTAGAGCTTACAAAATATGAATTGTATTTTTTAAAATGCCTTTTCAAAGCCATATTTTTTTCATATTTGTGGTCTTCTACAATTCAGACAGTGTATTCTTGGGAACTTCTTCAGGATTATGCTCTCTGCTTTTAAATTAAATCTGAAAACCAGAAGATTTTTCTAAACCATAACCCTAGGGTCTTTAAAAATGGTAGAATCACTAGTTAGTCTGCAGTCTGGCTGACCCTTATACAAAACCACATCCCAAAGGATTCGTTTAAGAACCACTGGCTTAAAACCAGAAGCAACTCATCACCTGAGATGTACGAGGCAGCTAGTCCCTCACATACTGGAAGCTCCTGTACTTTCCTTTTCCTAAAACTGTCAACTGAATGTTATCAATCACAATTTTGGTGTAATTTTATCTTCATAATATGGAAAGGGCTGCCTGCAAAAACTCATATTCCACCAAAATCTTAGTTTACCTATCTCCTAAGCATTTGAATGCTTATCTTGACCTTTTTTAAATTTTTTTTTTTTTTGATACAGATTTACTTTAACAGTAGCATGTAGCTGACCACTTTACATGAACCTGTACTTTATTTATAGCAGACAAAGGAACAGTTTTATGCTATAGTGTGGCGCAAGCATCATGTACCTAAAGTATAACTAAGGGCAAAGCTTTTTTTTTTTTTGGATAGGGTGGAGAGGGATTTGAAAGCTTGCTAGTTTTTATTGCTGTCTGGGCCCTCTCAATTTGTCCTGTTTATTATTCTCATCGAAGACAATGTCCCCAGAAAAGTAAAATAGGGGAAATCCTCCAATGGTTTAATTGAACGTTAGTTTTTGTGAATTCTTAATTAGCAGGAATTTCTTCTCATTCCCTGTTTGGTTATGGGATAAGAAGTGAAGGGAAATCTCCGCAATGGGACACAGATGGCGAAAAAAAAAAAAAAAAAACTGACAGGTTATAACCTTCACCCGTTCTATTCAAAATTAAAAAAAAAAATTGCCAATAGTTCTACTTTTACTTTTTAGTGCTTCCTCACCCCAATCTATCTGTTCTTGTCAATTGAAAGGTCTGATCACTGTCACGATGGAGGAGGGGGTATGGATGTGTGTATCACTTTTTATTTTCTCTTTTTTTTTTGCCTGGGCAAAGCACAGATTCACTCCAGCCCACCTGAAAAGTTTAACCTTAGCCCCCCTGGAGCTTTTCAAATTAGACCTGAAAATAGCAATTTTTTTAAAGTGCAACTGTGGCCATGCTACAAAACTTCAAGTATTCATAATATGCAGTAAATAATCTATAAGTTGCATTAAACCCAAAACCAAAAGATTTTAATATATTGCAGCTTACTAATCCTTCGATGTGGTAGCTGCATTAATTTTTTATTTATTTATTTATTTATTTATTTTTCATCATGTGATCCAGCTAGTAACACACCTCAGAGTGCCTCCACTCTGGATGAAGAAGCAAGAAAGAGACCTTTTAGACAGCAGCGTTGTTAATCTCAGTGAAAGGGAGTGTTAAATGTACTACCAAATTTAGATACACTAACAAATTGAAGCCAAACTCCTGCTAAAATTTTTTTTTTAAGCAGTCACAAACTATTTTTCTCTATCGTTCATTGACAGATGCAGCTCCATATTTTTCTTGACCATTGGGTTATGCTGCCCCCTACAGGAGTAGGACACTAGGCAGGAAACATTTTTTACCATGCTTATGGGGCAGTCCTTGCAGGAATAGACCCACTCACTCTGCTAGAGGATTCAGTTTGTTTTTGCCTAGTTTAGGAGTAGGACCTAGTTCCCGGCTGGGACTTCGGTCTTGGCTTGTTTTTTATTTTAAAGGGAACTTTTTGTTAAAGTTTTTTTATTTTTTAGCTAGTTATGTTTCTGAGAGAACTGCAATCAACAGCCGGACTGGGTTTCGGACTGGATCTCCTAAACCCTAAGGTCTCCCCAGCACGGCCAGCAAGCATGTGCAGGTTATAGCCCTGCACTAGACCTGGCCACGACAGACCCAAGGAACGGGGGCTTGGCTGTGAGTGAAACACCTTGCTGGGACGCACACGACCTGGTTTGGCCTGAGTCGCAGTGTATCTTAACTGTCAGCACCCCCACCCTGAGTGGAGAGATAAGTCTGTCTGGAATGGCGCCCACCCGAGGTCGTTGGTATGGTGAATAGTGTCGTGTCCCCCACCCCCCCCATAGCTTTGGCAGTCTCGGGGGAGGTCGGACCGTTGAGTACCCCTACCCCTCACTTCCCCTGGCCTCTTGGCATCTACCAGGCTCTCCCCAAGGCCTCCCTCCCCACCATCAACCAGGTCCCTACCTCAGTCAGTGATGGGGATCTTCGGGGGGTGGACACGTCGATGCCGTTATAATGTATCCATGGGGGGTAACCCTGTTGGGGGTCCTTGCAGGGACCCCCAATGCCACTAATCTTTTGGACCCTTTAGGGTGTCCTGGAGACCGCATTTTGCTGTAGAATTGTTCAGCCTCAGTTTGCAGAATTTCCCATTGAAATGCATGGGCGTCCATATTTTTGTGATTCCCCATAAGAATGCATTGGGCGGCCATTTTCTAAGAGTCCGCGATCGCTGGACAGCAGAGAGCAGCTAGGCCTTTACTCTAGTGAATGAGCCAGGTACTTCTTCTACTTCTTTTTCTACGCAGCAGACTGATCCTGTTCTCCTCCATATCGATTGGTGGTATGTATGTCGGGGTCCCTGTAGGTCTTCCGCTCTCACCCTGCTATCAGCAGTGCTAGTAGCTGGGACTTGTAGTACTGCTGGTGCAGCGGTACGGTCCGTCGTTTTTTTTTTTTTTTTTGCAGTTTTCTTAAAGTGACACTGCATTATTCTAGGTTTCATATGGAGTCCCAGGAACAAATTTCACCTACAGATCCTCTCGTTGTGGGGACCTCCCAGGTCAAAACCCCTTTCTGTCTTAACGGCAGTTTTGGAAAACCTTGTGTCAAAGGTGAATTTGGTTTTAAAAAAAGGCCACTAGTAAAAAGCACCCTATACCCTCTCTTGCCCCTCCTGTATCCTCAGATTCTGAGGTAGATATGGCTGCCGCAGACGCATGTCACCCCGAGGGATCTGCGTCATTGCACTCGGATGGCGAGGACGATATATCCTCGGCTGCGGGGAAAGCCCGCTGGTGGAGGCACTTGGAGTCAGTGCGGGAAACTCTAAAACGGCAGGTGTTTAGACGCAGGTGTTTTAATCAAAGGACTCACAGGTGGGAAGAGTACTCTTCTTCCTCAATCTGCCATGGGCAAGTCATCGCGTAAAAGATATTTTACAGCCCACAGGCGGCCCTTTCATGCCTCCGGCATGCAAAGAAAAAGGATCTAAGCCATTTAGGTCTTCTGGGGGTTCCAAGAAGACATGATCGGGTAAAATGAGAACAGGCCCACCCAGACTTGCATACAAATCCCCGTCTGCATGGAGGGATGCCCTCACCCATATCTGGGGTGGGGGGACATCTTCGCTTATTTCCGTAACTATGGACTTCCTTGATTTAGGAGTCAGGACAAATGGGTCCACAAACTGATCTGATTGGGTTACAAGATCGCAATCTGATTTTGACCGTCGGACAGGTTCTTCCTGGCCAATCTATGCCTATCTCCATCTCAGTTAAGGGATCTACGAGAGGCGGTACAAGATCTGCTGTCTCAAGGGGTGATTGTGCCGGTTCCCTCTTAGGAACGCTTTCAGGGGTTCTATTCAAACCTGTTCACTGTGCCCAGAAAAGTGCGTCCAATCCTGGACCTCAAGGCTCTGAACCGCTTTGTGTGGGTACAGAAGTTTCAGATGGAGTCCATTCGCACGGTAGTGGCGTCCCTACACCAAGGAGACTTTTTGGCCTCCATCAATATCAAGGATATTTACACATCTCTATTTACACTGGACACCAGCGTTTTCTTCGCTACACTGTAGGAGAGGAGCATTATCAATTTGTGGCATTACCCTTTGGTCTCGCCTAAGCCCCCAGGGTCTTCACCAAAGTGTTGGCTCCAGTATTGGCATTACTGCAACAACGGGGGATTGAGGTACTGGGGTACCTGGACAATCTCCTCTTAAGAGCAGACTCCCATTCAGTCCTGTTTGGGAGACTTGACAATGCAAGAGTTTGGTTAAAATATCAATTTAAAAAAATCTGCTCTGGTACCATCCTCAAACTGGATTATCTGGGCCTGACTCTGGACTCCGCTTCGGTGAGGGGTTTTCTTCCCCCCCAGACAAGCTGCAAAAGTTGCAGGGGGCGATTAGTTTGCGGTTATCCCGCAATCTGTCCTCTTTGTGGACTTGCATGCGACCCTTAGGTCTGATGGTGTTGACCTTCGAGGCGGTTCCATTTGCTCAGTTACACACAAGACCCTTACAAAGGGAAATTCTTGTCAAATGGAACAAAGATCCAAAGTCCTTGGACACTATATGATTTGGGTTGAGCCACCACACAGACTGCTCTTCTATGGTGGCTTTGCTCGTTGGCACTACGCCAGGGCACGTCCTGTCTCCCATTGTATTGGACTGTGTCTTTCTGGCTGGGGAGTGCTGGGGAAGCTGTGTGCCCAGGGGTCCTTGACAGTAGAAGAGTCCAGACTCCCGATCAATATTCTGTAGCGATAAAGCATTGCCTGAGTCACTGGACTAATCATTTTACACGGTTGTCCAGTCCGGATTCAATCAGACAATGCCACGGCCATGGCTTACATCAATCAAGGTGGTACCAAGAGTGTCTTGGTGGCCCCAAGATCCTGAAATGGGCAGAAAAATGTGTTCCAGCCCTTTTCTGCAGTGCACATCCCAGGTGTGGAAAACTGGCAGGCGGATTACCTGAGTAAGTCAGGTGTTGGATCAGGGTAAATAGTCTCTGCACCCGGAGGTGCTTCACCTCCTATGTGTCGAATGGGGGACACCTGACGTCTACCTGTTAGGTTCCCGACTCAACAAGAAGGTTCAGAGGTTTGTAGCCAGTTCGCGGGATCCTCTGGCCGACGCCACAGACGCACTGGGTCAATATCGGCTGATCTATGCGTTTCCTCCGCTGAAACTCCTGCTGAGGCTTCTGTGCAGAATAGAGGTGGAAGCGATTCCGTTCATTCTGGTGGCCCCAGACTGGCTTAGTACGCAGATCTGGTAAGGTTGGTCGCCGATGCACCTTGGAGACTTCCTCTCAGGGAAGATCTGTTGTCTCAAGGGCCGATCTTCCATCCTGCTTTACAGTCACTGGCTTTAATGGTGTGGTTGTTGAAAACCAGGTATTGAAGGACAGGGACTTTGACTCAGTGATTCCTACACTGTGAAAGGCCAGAAAGTCTACTTCCCAGGAGAGCCATCATCGTACATCTCATGGTGTGAATCGCTGAAGGTGCATCCTCCGCCTTTTTTTGGTGGCTAGGATTTTGACCTTTCTTTAAAAAGGGGTTAAACAGCGGTTGGCCTTGGGCACTATCAAAGGCCAAGTGTCTGCTTTGGCTGTGGTTTTCCAATGTCCTTTAGCTATGCATGCCTTGATTCTCCCTTTTATACAAGGGGTTTGCCATGTTGCTCCTCAGAGGCGATCCCCCGCTACCTCCGTGGGATCTTAACTTGGTACTGTCTGTTCTTCAAAAACCTCCTATTGTGCATATCAGGGTGATTCCTCTGCATACACTGTCACAGAAGGTTGACTTTTTGGCCCACAGAGTATCTGAATTGGCAGCGCTATCCTGCCGTTCCCCTTATCTAAACGGACCTAATCAGTCGTTTCTTCCTAAGTTGGTTTCTGATTTCCATTTGAATGAAGACATTGCGCTACCTTCACTCTGTCCTAAGCCCAAGCATTCTTTGGATGTGGTTTGGGCGATTAGGGTTTACCTGGCGGCTACGGAATCTTTCAGGAAATCAGACTTTGTCCTCACGGAAGGACCTCGAAAGTGATTGGCTGCATCTGCTGCGACCATATCCAGATGGATCAGGCAGACGGTGGTACAGGCTTATTCACTGAAGGGTCGGGTTCCACCTTTCCCTGTGAAGGCGCATTCTACTAGGGCGCTGAGTGCATCTTGGGCTGTTCACCATCAGGAGTCGGTGATGCAAGTTTGCAAGGCGGCAACTTGGTCATCGGTGCACACATTCACAAAATTCTACAAGTAGATGTGTTGGCATCTTCGGATGCTTCTTTTGGTCGCAAGGTTTTGCAGGCTGTTGTGTAAAGAGAAATTTTTCTCTTTTTGAAGGTGTATGGTTTTTTTTCTAGTTGAGCTCCAAGTTCACTGGTTGGCGAAGTTTAGCCTTTGGGGAATAACATTCTTTTCTGCGTGTTGTTGTTTTTTTTTTTTTTTTTCCATCCCTCATGCAAATACTGCTTTGGGAAGTCCCAATGGTCAAGAAGAATATGGAGCTGTCTGTCAATGAACTTCAGAGAAAAGGATTTAACGGTAAGTCAAAAATCCAGTTCATTGAAAGACGCAGCACCCGCCCCCTCTAATTATGAGTGGGATGGGTTTTTATATTCTTCTAAACACTGCTTGCAACAAAACTAAATACTATAGCAGAGTGTGTGGGTGTATGCATGCAGGGGCTGCCCCATAGGCATGGTAAAGGCTGTTCCCGCCTAGTGTCCTACTCCTGTAGGGGGGCAGCATAACACAATGGTCAAGAATATGAAGCTGTGTCTGTCAATGAACTTCAGAGAAAAGGATTTTACGGTAAGTCAAAATCCAGTTTTTCCTTTTGAGATAAAGGTTTACAAACTAATAAAAGCTGATCATTCTAAGCCCCCTTGTCTTTGGTAAATAGTTTTGTCATAACCTAGGACACCTTGCTCTGTTCAAAAATTAGAAATGCTGGACAGATCACAAGCCAAAAATAAAAGCAACTAATGCAGCCATCACATCTAAGAATAGGTAACCTGTAGCATGTTTGCCTTTTGGCTTTTATATCCCTTTAAAAAAAAGCCCTTCTTGACCTCCTGTAGCTGCAGACATTTTAGGGTCATGTCTTCTTTATTCAGAAAAGGTGGTTCATGTGACACCCAGCACTGCACTGCGCAAGCCCTGGACATTGAACTGTTTAATGGTATGCACTAGAATATCTCCACTCTCGGGTAAGAAAACCCCTGGTAGTTCTAGGTTGGCCCTGAGGTTCAGCATGTTGGCATTGCTGATTGGATAGCTGTAGGCCTGATGTACTAGCAGATGGCTTGGACACAGGAGCTTTTCTACTTGGTGTGATTTAACCAAAAATGAATAGCAAACTTATGATTTTGCTGCACCCCTATTTTTTTTTTTTATTATCATATGGGCTAATAATTGAGCTTTGAAGTTGTTGTAATCATGTGAAATGAAAAAATGTACTGAGCATCTCCCTCTTTAAGAAGTACTAGTCTTAATCCATATTGTGATTTCTGCCGCCTACTTTCTTCCTTATGCTATCTGCATTAGTCAATTCTGACAGGTTATCCCGGCATCCTAGAATCTTGGGAGGAGGCCCTACTTTGAATGGCAGTAGGGCAGAAAGGGCTGCAGTTCAACAGGTACAACTTATTTAGGGCTACTTGTCTTATCTCTATGGATCACCTGAGGTTTTTCAATTCAGCAGGCATATGTAAGGGTTTACATGTTAACCACTTTAACGGACTTTCACATTTTTATAGATTGCTAAACCATATTTTCAGGAGAGTACATTTCATATGCACGAGTGTAGATACTCCCTTTTGGTGGTTGTCTGTCAGGCTGAGCCGTTATTCATGAGTGACTTCTGAGATTAACCACTTAAGGACCAGGCCTATTTCTGACACTTGTTGTTTTACAAGTTAAAATCTGTATGTTTTCCTAGAGAATTACTTAGTGTGTGTGTGTGTGTGTATGTATAATTTATATATATATATATATATATATATATATATATATATTTTTTTTTTTTAGCAGAGACCCTCGAGAATAATATTTGCGCAGTGGTCTTACAAATGCAATTTTTTGGGACAAAGTATACTTATTATTTTAATAAAAAAAAAAAAGAAAACCGTAGTTAAACCAATTTTTTTCTACATCATGAAAGAGAATGTTACACCGAGTAAATTGATACCGAACATGTCATGCTTCAAAATTGCGCTCACTCGTGGAATGGCAACAAATATTGGTACTTAAAAATCTCTATAGGCGTAGCTTTAATAATTTCTGCAGGTTACAAGTGTAGAATTGGAGGTCTAGGGCTAGAATAATTGCTCTCGCTTGAATGATCGTGGCGATACCTCAAACGTGGTTTAAACACTGTTTACATATGTGGGCGCGACTTGTGTATGCGTTTGCTTCTACACGCAAGCTAGGATGGATGGGGCACTTTCATTTTTTTTATTTTTTTTTTTATTTTTCTTATTTTACCTTTTTATTTTTACACTGTCCCTTAATTAAGAAATAAGCAGGACAGGTCCTTTTTAATGTGAGATCTGGGGTCAAAAAGACCTCAAATCTCACGTCTACACTTGGCCATAGAGTCGAGTGGGGGGCCATCTTGCCCTTATTCGACTTCCTGCCTATGAACTGAAAGGTCCAGATGATTTTTTCCCGCTACACATGGCTCCCGTAGGCAGGGAGAACTACCAGGAAGCGGCAGAAGGGAAGACCGCCGGCCGTGTAGAGAAATACTGGGGTTATGGCAGCTATCTGCTGCCATAACCTCGTATTTAACATCAAAGTACCAATGTAAATACTTGTTGGGGGGGGGGGTCCAGAAGTGGTTAAAGGTAAAGCCCCCTGGAGGTTGTAAGTTTTTTTACTTCATCTGATCAGACTTATACAGCAGTAAAGCACACTTGCTGTGTAGTGCTCATGAGCTGGAAGCATAAGCTGCATGTAAAATAGACAAATGGTGTTTTTTTTCTCTAAAATATTAAGTTAGGGTGACCAGACTACCCCAGAATGAGGACACTGTCCCCTGACCAAGTATGTCCCCAGTTCTGTACCCGGATTCAGGGGCGGTGTACCTATTGCTGACAGCCTAGCAGTACGTTCAGCAGTGTGACCATCCATCCCACACTGTGTCAGTGAGAGTGAGTGGAGCAGAGCTGTCAAATCGAAGCACCAATGTCGGGGATGGGCGGGCTGAAATGTGGGGCTCCTCCTCCCTTCCATTCACAGCCAGTCAGCAGGCAGCATAACACTCCTCCCCCGCCCCTCTCCAGCCCATCACATTTGACTGTGAGCAGGGCTGAATGGGGGCACCAGAACAGAGATGCAAGAAGGTATGACTACAATTCGAGCAAGCACTGTTACATGTAATGCTGGTTGCCTGCAGTGTCTTCCATATATATGTGTGTTCAGGCAGAGTGAGGTTACCAATCCGCCTCCTCTCCCCTCACTCCTTACGTTTTATTTTAATTTATTTTGTATTTTTAATATCTCCCTAACCTGAGCTGCTCATTGCCTGATACACTGATAAGACAATGCAGCAGCATTCTCTAAAACCAGGGACACATGGCTGTTAACCATTTCAGCTTCTATTCAGCTATTTAGCAGGAGCTCTGTGTGTGCTGCATGTGTGTTTTTTTTTTTGGAGGTTTTACTGCTGGTTCAGGCTAGGAGCTTCACAGACCAATACCTGTTTACTGTCCTCCACTAATCTTGAGCAGTTAACTGTTTGTAAGACAATTTTTATTTTGAAATTGGATGTGCTGCTGTCTTCTGTCACTTGGTTGTACTTTCAAAGGAATTACTGACTTGATCTTTCAAAGCTGGTTCAAATAGGATGGAGCAGCCCTGCATTACTATACAATATTCACTGGGTTCAGCCGTAAACTCAGTCCCTGACCATCTCTTGAATCAATCATGTCTGCAGTCTCTGACTATCTCCTGTACTATGTCTACAGTCTCTGACCATCTCCTGTACCATGTCTGCAGTCTCTGGCCATCTCCTGTACCATGTCTGCAGTCTCTGACCATTTCCTGTACCATGTCTGCAGTCTCTGACCATCTCCTGTACCATGTCTGCAGTCTCTGACCATTTCCTGTACCATGTCTGCAGTCTCTGACCATCTCCTGTACCATGTCTGCAGTCTCTGACCATTTCCTGTACCATGTCTGCAGTCTCTGACCATCTCCTGTACCATGTCTGCAGTCTGACCATCTCCCGTAGTGTCTCTCTGGGGTGTGAGTGATGTGAGGTGTATATGTTTTATACAGGCTGCGTGTGAGTGACCTTACACAGACACACCCACACACAGAAAAAAAGATTCACGCATATACTGACAAAACATGCACACATAAAAAAATTACATGGATACTGTGATTTACATACAGAAGAAAAAAAAAATAGGTAATAGCCCTGCCCTCTATATGTAGCTCCCCCTGCACGTAGCATCCTCCTGAACCCTGCACGTAGCAACAGCATACAGGGGCACATTGACCACCAATATGCAGGGCCACTGGTTACCAGTCCACAGGGGACATGACAAATCAAGTAAAACAACTACCATGCAACTAAAAAAATCTCAACCGCAATAAGAATCTTGTTAGCTGGTTCCCTCATCTAATGTGCAACAATAAAAAACAAAAAATGCAGCACTGCCCTAAACAAAAAATGCAACACTGCCCTACACTTCATCTATAAAATTGTACAAATGGACTTAGAAATGCAATGGTAAAACCTATAAATGAAAATCCTGTGCAAATCAACCAATGAATTACAATATAGCAGTGATGGTGTCACCCTCTCTGCAAAAATATTTTGAGACCTTGCAAAGCTTCAATGTGCATATAATGGTGAAACCCCCTACATACAATAATAAAGATGCTAATCAACCAGTGTATTATAACACAGTAGTTATAGTGTCACCCTTGCTGCAAAAGGTAAGTAATATCGCAGAACTGCAATATGCAAATAATGGTGAACCCCCCCTACCATATATAATCATAATAAAATGTACAATTGATGTGCATATTTTACTGTACATTTTATTATGATTTTATATATATATATATATATATATATATATATATATATATATATATATATATATATATATATATATATAGGGTGTTTCACCACTATTTGCACTATATGTATATGTATATATATATATATATATATATATATATATATATATATATATATAGCAGGCTCTCGCGCTGATATACTGATCTTGCATCAGAATCGTGAAAAATAAATAAATAAATAAATAAATGAATAACTGTGCTGCCGCTTAAATAAATATAACTTGAAAATAATAGTGAAGAATGACCCACTAGCAGCGGACAAATGTGATGTGCATACATAATCATCCAACATAAACCAATGTGACCTCATGTGTATACATAATCAAAGCTATGAACTGAATAGTGCTGTAATAAACTTCCACTGTCTTCTAACAGACAATAGAGGAACAGTCCACAAAACAGTCCAACAAAAAAGAATAGTGATAATATGACGATCCAGTGAGATTCCAGTGCCAACTAAATAGAGAAACACCCAGAAGATGCACCACCTCTGTGCTCCACTCCCCTCAGCCAGGCCACTCACCCCCACTTATTGCCCTCCACTCTCATGGATCGGGCTAATCACGCTCAGGTATTCCACCACGGCACAGGATGCAGGAAATATTTGGTCCCTGGTAACTATCAACCCACCATTCCGCTCATACCGTAAAAACACTTTTATTCAATCAGTCATCCACTAAATGCACGTACATAGAGTACACTTGCAAAGCACATCAATTAATCAAAAATGCAACATAAGCGGGGATTGGGGTGCTCACTTGATCCGGACACTGCGGCGTAGTGTGGTATAACGCTGGAGTCCAAGACACTGCGGCAAGACACCTCCGCTCACCCGATCAATCATCCGGTACGTTGTGTGACCACGCGCTGACGCGTTTCGTCACTTCCTGACTTCCAATCCGTGTTCTTTTTTTTCAGAAGAAAAATAGAGCTGTGATCAGTTTAAAAAAAAAACAGATGTGGATGTAAACTGATGTAAATGGATGATCATCCATTTACACCAGTTTTTCCATAGAGATGCATTGATGTCTGTTTTTTCATCCACATCAGTTTTTCCATAGAGATGCATTGATGTCTGTTTTTTCATCTGTCAATGGATGGATGAAAAACGGACAGCATGTGTAAAAGGGGCCATACACTAAGATTTCATGGTTGTAAACCCTCACATATACCCAGTGAAGTGAACAACCTCCAGATGAAACAAATCATCCTACATAGGTTTTACCTGTTTATCTGCAGTCTTCTCTTACCTACACCCCTACAAGGGCAGAGAAGTATTGGGATCCTTTCATATGGGCTTTCTGCCCGGCGGACTCCGTTTTGCTCAGCGGGGATTGATCGCCGATCCCCGCTGAGCAGGCAGAAGACAGCTCTGTCTCCGCTCTCTGTGCAGACAGACCTGTCAAGAGTCCCGCTCTACTTTATGGGAGATCGGATAAAAGAAGACCGCCTATCCGTTTTCATCCAATCCTATCTAACCAGACCTGATCCTCCAGATGAATGGAAAATGGTGTTTCCATCCATCTAGGTTTCACAGACAGGATCAGATAGCAGCGGGTGTCAGCGGAGATGTCACCGCTGACATCCGCTGCTCCATAGGGTTGCATGGAGCATCTGATCCAGTCCGCCTGACAGGCGGACCTGATTGTTTCTAGCGCTGTATGGAAATATTTAACTAGAATTTGTTTTTTTCAGTACCAGTTAGTAAGACCGAGGCAGACAATCCCTTTCAGGATGCTACAGGTATTGTTCTTTGCTAGCGTTCCTTGTGTTTTACATTGCAATTCTGTTTTCACATCTAGGAATTCTGCATTCAGACTGATCTTTATGGAAATCTTGTTCGAATGAACCCAATGGAAATTAAATCTTCATGACTTTGAGGGAGCTGAAATTCTGAGGTTAACTAGGGCCATGTACATTATTTACATTCATTTAATCAAGATAACTTTGCACTTTCATTTGTTTTAGCAAACTGTTTGTCATTCCTGTGACATCGTTTTGCTGTAGTATTTTTTAGATGAAGCTCTTCTATAGCAGAAACAAAACTAGTTTTATTATTTCTGTCATTTGAGCAAAGTATTGGAGTATTAAAACTGTTTGCAGACTCAGCTAAGAACTGCCAAGTTCAAATGTATGCAATAGCGGCAATGTATTTATTTATTATTCAGCAGATTCAAATTCTACGTATGAAAGCAAGTGCACTTTAAAGTTTAGATAAAGTTAATTGTGGTGATCTTTGAAGAACAGATGAAGAAATACTGTTTTAAAGTCGTACATTAAAAGTATACTCTAGTTAATGTTAAAAACGAAGCACTGAAATGCATGCAGGGAACATCGCCTACCTACTCAGGGCTTCTGTTTTTTTTCTTTTTTTTATCCAAGTATTTCTTTACTGGTCCAATTCACTCTTTTCAGTAATCCGCTTATCTGAGAACCCATTTTACTTTCTTCTTTATAATGCAGGAAAGCTATACATAAACCTACTCTTCTCTCTAAAAGCCTGTTGTTCTCTTACATGCAGAAAGCATAGTATATTAATGGGACAATGTCATGAGAAAATAGAGGTAGCCATTACTGAACTTTCCTTTTTTTTAGAATGCCAGTTCCTCTATTGTCATTCTGATGCTTTGACTTCAAGGTTGTCTGAGTCCCTGATCAGTTGTCTGAGTCCCTGATCAAGACCAATTCTAAAGTACTTCTGACTAGTGGTGCACCCAAATGGAAATCTTGGACCGAAAATTCAGGATGCACTTGGACGGAAACTGAAATCGAAATGGGCAGTTAAAAAAAAAAAAAAATATATATATATATATATATATATATATATATATATGTGTGTGTGTATATATATATATACATAATGTATGTGTATGTATGTATGTGTGTGTATATATATATATATATATAATCTCTCAAACAAACAATTCAGCCAAGCGCTCACTCCGATGGGAAAGACTGGCGTGCTGCTCTCCAAGCAGGGAACTCCAACATAAGTGCATGAAAGAAAAGAAAAAAGGAGAAGCAAACACCTAGTGCATTACCCGTGGTCACCGTTAATAAAAAGTTTTAATAAATGCCAAATGCATACTCACAGACATGAAGATTGTTAAAATCGTATTACAAGAATCCACCACACATAACCTGGAACATGTCCTTGTAGATAGGACCGATAACGTGTTTCGGGAGTCAAGCTCCCTTCATCAGAGCTCTGAGAGAAAACCAAACAAACATAAACAAATTTAACTGGCAATGGTAATAAAACTAGCATAGTTAATGAGATAAGACAGAGGGAGAGCTGAGGACCGGGGGGAAGGTGGGGGGATAGTCACAGAGGGGGTCGTAAAACTGTGGGATAATGAGTAAGGAAACCCATATCTAAATTTTTAAGCCGTTATTTTTTGTGTCAAAAAGAAGTATCATTCTTAATTCAAAAGTTTTTTTCTTTTCCTGGATAGTTCTGAAATTCCCTTTAAGAACTAAAACATTGAGGTCTTCTATAGTGTGGTCCGGTTGTGAAAAATGATGTTCCACAGGTCTGCAGAAACTATCTTCTTTATGTTCCTTGATGGTATGTCTGTGCAAATTCATCCTCGCTTGCAACTTCTGTCCTGTTTCGCCTACATAAGATCCTTTGCTACACCTTTTGCATTGGATGAGGTACACAACATTACTGGAGGTGCAGTTGTATGATCCAGGAAAAATGCATTCAAATATTTTCATCATATGGACAGAAGGTCAAAGTTTTTTTTCATTGATCAACACCTTTCACCCATCTATCAAACTTAAAATGGGTTATTCTAACAGGCATGTCAACTTCCTGGACACCATAGTATACATCAGGGATGACAAGCTTCATACTTCGATATACAGGAAACCGACTGACCGATGCAACTATCTCCACAGTTCCAGTTTTCACCCCCAACACACTAAACGGGCCATCATACACAGCCAGGCCATCAGATACCACCGAATATGTTCAGACCCAGAAGACAGCGATAAACATCTCAGAACACTAGCAAACTCCTTCCGTAAGAAAGGATACAATAACAAAACCATCAACACCAGCATAAACACAGCCTTGAAAACCCAAATAGAAAATCTTCTCCAATACAAGGAAAAAAAACATATAACAGTGTACCTCTAGTCACCACATACAATCCAGCACTAGAAGGGATAAGAAAGATAATCAAAGATTTACAACCCCTCATAACAGAAGATGAAACTCTGAAAGGAATATTCCAACAACCTCCAATATTGGCTTTCAGACAACCACCCAACCTCAGGCATAAACTAATCAGCAGAAAACTTCATTCTGATTATGAAGTCACAAATAATGGGAGCAAACCCTGCCACAAAAAACGCTGCAAACTGTGCAACCAGATCAATCTGTCTAAAAGTGTCACACACACAAATGGGACCTTCAATATAACAGGATCATACAACTGCACCTCCAGTAATGTTGTGTACCTCATCCAATGCAAAAGATGTAGCAAAGGATCTTATGTAGGCGAAACAGGACAGACATTGCAAGCGAGGATGAATTTGCACAGACATACCATCAAGGAACATAAAGAAGATAGTTTCTGCACACCTGTGGGACATCATTTTACACAACCGGGTCACACTATAGAAGACCTCAATGTTTTAGTTCTTAAAGGGAATTTCAGAACTATCCAGGAAAGGAAAACTTTTGAATTAAGAATGATACTTCTTTTTGACACAAAAAATAACGGCTTAAATTTAGATATGGGTTTCCTTACTCATTATCCCACAGTTTTACGACCCCCCTCTGTGACTATCCTCCCCACCTTCCCCCCTGTCTTCAGCTCTCCCTCTGTCTTATCTCACTAACTATGCTAGTTTTATTACCATTGCCAGTTAAATTTGTTTGTTTGGTTTTCTCTTTTTTTTTTCCTTTTTGCTTAGAGATTTTTTGTTTTTTACCATGATTCTGCTAAACATTTTGTGAATCAGTACTGCTTGGATCTTGAAGGGGACATACCCCGAAAGCATGTCCTGAAAAATTGTATGTTAGTGCAAATAAAAAAAGTATCACGGACAGTACTCAATTGTCTCTAACGTATTGTGAAGAAACACTGGCCTTTGTTGTTGAGGGGTAAGATGTTATCTAGTTTTCTCCCCAAAGAACCACAATTTCTTTATCGAAAAATGCCAAATTTAAGGCAGAAGTTGGCCCCTAACATTCCTGATTCAACAAAGGAAAAATTACTTTCTTGGATCAAACTGGCTTTCACTTCTGTAAAAGATGTAAAGCATGTAATACAACAAATCCTAAGAGAAAGAAGCTAAACACTTTCAAATCGAACAGTACCGGAAGAGTATGTAACCTGACTTTTGTGGGTTACAATATGTTGGTCGCACAACAAGGAAGCTGGGCATTAGAATCAATAAACATTTAAACAATGTTAAAAAGGGGTTCCCAAAACCCTGCCTTTCAAATCCTTTCAAATCTATTACAACAGAGACCCCAGTTGTAGGATTGATAGGGTTGAGCCACATGGAGGGGAGGAAAAATGAAACCAAGGATATCAAGAAATGAAACTGAATACTGTTTTAGTTTAATACTTTAAATCTGGCAGGCATGAATGTCGATGTTTATCTAAGTTTTATATCAAATTATTGATTTTATTATATAATTTTTTTAACCATGTTGATCTGTCCCATTAGATGCAAATCCTTTAATAAAGGGTCTAGTATTGTCTACCACTAGATGATGCAAATACACTACTATTCTGGTTGCACCAAGTTAGTCCCACCACCAGAGGGGGTGTATGTCCCTCATTCTAATTTTTTATAGGGCGTTGTCATTAATTTTATAAAGATACCTTTTACAAGTTTACTTTATAATTACACTTCTTAATATAGACTGGTAATTATTGCCAGTAAACCTAGCATGGTTATGGGAGCCTAGATTAAGGTTTTTGTTAAGAATTTGAAGGATTAAACCGTATTTGGTATCTGGAATAATGGTAGCATATAAATAAGGAAGCGATGTGTCAGATCACATGACCCTGAGGTCAGATGTTGCTGACGAAACTCGTTGGATGGGCCTTGCGTGACACGTCACTTCTGCCATTGTTTGGCATGCCGGTGGAACGCATACCGGCGCCCTGCTTTTTAACAGGCCTTACATGATCGCCCTTATTGTAAGTGTAATTTTATGCGCTATGTAGAATAAAGTTGTGATTTACTGCACTATGAGAGGCATTTGATTTTACTTTCCCATATGAATTGGATCAACGAGGGTCTGTTTGATATTGGTGGTTGCTGCTATTGAACTCTGCCCCTGGTATACAGGACCAAGAAAGTAATTTCCCTTGTTTGCTTTTTTATGACTGCCTGTAATGGGGGGGTCATCCAGGTTCTAGTGAGTAGGATGTGTGCTTGAATTTTGGCGAAGGAAGACTTGATGGCTGTATCTGTGGACATGGCACTTTATGGACACTGCACTTGTCTTTTTACTTGTCTGAATTAAATGTAAATAAATTTAAAATTAAAATACAAAGTGACCTCACAATTGTATAAGAACATATATATGTGTGTGTATTCACTATAAGTTTTATATTGTGTTTGTGTGCAGAAAAGGATTAATTAAAGTGTTCTTTTTAGTGAAAATAGTGATTTGATAAACATTTACGCAAAAATCACAGGGCCTTAAAAATCAGTAGCACCTTTTTTATTCTACCGGTCATGTGCTTTCAGAAAATATATAGCTCCAGGGGTCTTTTACAAACTCTGACATTTTTGGGTACATTCGAGATATATATAATATAATAATTTTTTTTTTACCATTTTGCAAAAAGGCGCAATTTAAAATTTACAAGTATTAGTTCCTTATTAACTAAACATAGGTTACGGTTTTATATTTAGTAGAAATTTAGCAGGAATTTTGTAAAATTTGCTGTTTTTGTCTGCTAATGATTTTAGTGAATTTTTAGCGAAACTATTGTCTTGATAAACATCTGCACAAAGACCGCGGGGGTTTAAAAATCAGTAGCACTTTTATTTTTTTCTACAGATCATATACTTTCAGAAAATATATGGTTGGGGGGGGGGGGGTGTTTTAACAACTTAAGGATCGGAAGGTTTTACCTCCTTATTGACCAGGCCATTTTTTTTTTAATTTGGCACTGCGTGACTTTAACTGATAATTGTGTAAGCAATGCAGTGTTGTACCCACATTAAATTTATGTCCTTCTTTTCCCCACAAAATAGAGCTTTCTTTTGGTGGTATTTGATCACCTCTGCGGTTTCTAATCGAAAAAAGACAAACTTTTGAGAATTACATTTCTACTTTTTCTTATTAAAAATATCCAATAAACTCAATTTTTGTCATACATTTAGGCCAAAATGTATTTAGCTACATGTCTTTGGTAAAAAAAATCTCAATAACTGTGTACTTATTGGTTAGCGTCTACAAACTATGGTGTGTGTGTGTGTATATACTGGAATTTACGCAGCCTTTACTTTGACTGCCTATCATTTCCTGAAGTCCAAAAATGGCAGGGCAGTACAAAACCCCCCAAATTACCCCTTTTTTGGAAAGTAGATACCCCATGGAATTTCCTGAGAGGCAGGTTGAGCCCATTGAATATTACATTTTTTATTTAAATGATATATTGCTCACGCATGCCATGGGTTTATGTGGAATTACTCCCCAAAATACATTCTGCTGTTTCTGATTGTGGGGATACCCCATGTGTGAAACTTTTTGGCAGTCTAGCCGCATACAGGACCCCGAAAAGCAATCCCTGCTTTCAGGCTTTCTAAGGCCGTACATTGTTTTCACTCCACACTACCTATCACAGTTTCGGAGGCCTTAAAATGCCAAGAAAGCTCAAACCTCTCCCCCCCCTCTTTTCGAAAAGTGTAGACCCCCTAACATATTTGCTGAGAGGCATGTTGAGTATTTTACAGATCTCACTTTTTGTCACAAAGTTTAGAAAATTGGAAAATAAAAAAAATTTTCCTTTTTATTCTTCATTTTCCAAAACAAATGAAAGCTGCAAAATACTCACCACGCCTCTTAGCAAATACATTGGGGTATCTACTGTTTGAAAAGAGGTAATTTGGGGGGGGGGGGGGAAACTGTGACTGGTAGTGAGGAGTGAAATCGGCATATAAATTGCTTTGGTCCACATTAGATCTGTACAGATTTTTCAAGAAAAACCGCTCATAGAAACCAAAGGGAGTAAAATTGGCTTTTTCCCCCTTGAATTTAGGTTTGGCCAGTGAATGGGAGGAAGTACGGGCACTGTAGAAGGGGTGGGTTCCTAATCAGAGAGGAAGGCTCCAATAGTGTAGTATTTTAAAACTTTTTTTAACAAAAAGCTAGGTACACTGACATAAAAGTTTGCAGTATGCGGCATGCAGAGCATGGGCGGCCGGCTTATCCTCCGGCAACAGTCCTCCAGCAACAGTTCCAGTACCATCAGCTGCCCCACGCGTTTCATCACCGTCACGTGACGTGATGAAGTCACGTGACGGTGACGACACGCGTAGGGCAGCTGATAGTACAGGAACTGTTGCCGGAGGACAAGTTGGCTGCCCATGCTCTGCATGCCGCATACTGCAAACTTTTATGTAAGTGTACCTAGCTTTTTGTTAATACATTTTTATAAATACTACACTATTGGAGCCTTCCTCTCTCCTACTCCACCTCACTGTGAACCATTATCTTAGGGCTATCCACGGATGCCAGGATTGAAGACACCGGCATACGCTAGCTATCAAGGGATCCCCTTGGAATGCCGTGGTTTCAGTAGGAGGATCAGTGGACCCTGACCTATCATCCCTAGTTGTTTTCATGCTGTTACCTTACAACTGTGAGGTAAGGAGTTAGTTAAGCCAAAATCACTTAAGAATTGTTTGACCGTATTGCATCTGTCAGCTATCACTTTTCTGATGAGAGGCTTCCTATCTGAAAGAGACTTTGCATGCACATACACTTTTGCATCTTAATAGGACTGAGCTTGTGGGCCATTTACTACACAGATAGTGTATTTTTTTGTCATTTTGACAGAGCTGTGAAGACTGTTCTTGATTTATAATTTCCACCGTGCTATATTTAAATATTAATTCCTGGTTCATTATATAGGACTCCATCCATTTATATTGTGAAGATTTCCAGTGACTATTTGCCATTTTGTGATCTTTGGCCTGGCAGAGAAAGGGTTAAAGAATCAGAACCGTGTTCAGTAGTTACTTTTTTCCATAGTCATTACTTACTGATTTATTTTTTTTAACTAGTACAATTTATGTAAAGTATAAAATCTTACCCCCCACCCCCAAATCTAATAGAGGTTCAGGTTACTCCTGTCACTCAGCTGTAGTGGCAGGATGGGGCTTCTGTTTTTGCCTGGCAAAACAATCAATAGTACTCCTTTTTTACAGATCGTTCCCTGCACCCATACAGCAATAGGACCAAAACAGGGAAGTGCCCAAAATGCTACATGTAGATTTCAGGGGAAGCGATTTTAACAGTTCTGGTTAGATGAGAGAAGGGTGGGAAAGACTGTTATAAAATGCCTTTTTTTTTTTTTTTTTTTGGTCTGCTGAAAACCAGTTTTAAAACTTTGAATTTGCTTGGTGCTACCCTAAGTAGAGACTTAATGCAAACTTGTGCTTTTACCTTTGTAGAGGGCACAGCAAGAACCCAGTGGTGACACAAAATGGTGGCTGTTTTTCATCCAGTACGTTTGCTTCCAGTACTTTTTTACTTTTCTCTCTTGCTTATCTACTGAGCTTAACTACTTGTAGATTTTGATAGTTACTGATTTTGATGAGAAGGAAAGATCCAAGCCCATTATAATCACACTTGATCTTCTAGAGAATCTGACTTGTTCAGTAAACTTAATTGGAATTGGTTTCTATAGGTTTCTGGATTTGGCACTTGCTGTATCCTCCTTGCATGTTTCCTTTTTTTCAGTGTTGTGAAGAAACCAATTTCTTCTAGACAGAAATGTGTGGGAAATTCCTTTTTAAAGTGGGAATAAACTCCCTTGGTTGATTTTTTACCTATAGGCTTTTATTTATTTTTTTTAAATTGTCAAGGCACTAGAGGCAAAGCTGCAGGGGGAATCCACAGTCATAGGCTACCCACCATTCTTTAAATATTCCTTCAACTGTCAAACATATGAGAGAAGAAGGGTGGAAGCTGGCATCCACTTATGCTCTGTAGACTGTGTTCTATTTGTGGCAGGCTGCAATTGTATCTAACCGCTCTGTTCTATCGGATGAGTTGTTCAGCTTACCTGGCATAGCATGCAGGGTAAGTGAAGAGAATGGCAGCAGTGCTTATCGTACAGCAGCAGGAGAGACTAACATACCCCTAAATCAAACCTTTGCGGGAACTGCTGCAGAAAGTTTATCAAAAAAGGTTTGTGTGTTCATTCCAGAAAATGTTCACTGCAGTTCCAATATTCATTATAATTTGATGGCTAACTTGGCCCCACTGTGCCATTCCTAGCACCCAGAAAATTATTTTTGCTTTTTTTTTTTTTTAATTGGTAGTTTGTTTAATCCCCAATAGAGAAAAAAATGCTAAGGTGTTTGAGAATTAGAGCTAGCTAATCAGTTGTGGACAGATATTGGTCACGCAGACAGGGTGCATTTTTAGGCACTCAAGTTGTTTTAAGTAAATCCAACCACTAAAATATAGTATACCCTTTAACATGTTAATATCACTTTGATAGGCTATTTTTACTTGTTGGTAAGATTGATAGAAATGTCCTTTTTGGGTTACAATGTTCTGCCAATCGCCTGCCTGTAAATCACCCTGCTACATTCTTTCTCTCTAGCTCATTCTTTCTCGCAAGCATCTGTTCTCACTGGTGCATGTGGATAAGAACAGGCTGCAGGATATCTGCTTTAACCGGTGCATGTGGACAAGCTGGGCCGTGCAGAGACCTTTTGGAGGGGCAGGTGCTCAAAGTATAAGGGGCACATGGAACAGGGCTTTAAATAGGGCTGTGCTCAAAATATCAATACAGCAATACAGCAATGTATCGTCGTGATGCATTGCTTCCTGATACGCGTATCAATAGGGATGATTATGTATTAATAGGGCAGAAAAATGCTGTGGTGCGGCTTTGGAAAAGAAACCGAACCGAAAAGACTATTTTAGGTTTTAAAAACTTAAAAAAAATTTTGTCTTAAGTTGTGCCAACCTGAAGACTTTTTATTCTCTGTTATACATAATAATAATAAAGATGGTACTGCTGGCAGGAAATGCTGACTCCTCTGAGACACCTCAACACCGGAGTGTGAGGAGCGGCACTGGAGGAAGCATGCAGAGCCGATGCTCCTGTATCTCTCTTCTCTCACAGGCGGAGTGCATTTGATATCACTCCACTTGTGACAGTATGGAGCCGGAACTATACAGGAAGCATTGGCTCTGTTCTGACTCGGATACGCTGACAGCCAGGCCATCGTGCGGCACTTGCGGGTGCCAGGGAGCCGCAGCCCAAATGCGATGGGATGTCTGCCTTGACAAAAGGGAGTTTTGGGCATAAAGAGGCAGGTGCTCAAGCAAACTCCCCCCCCCCCTGTTTCCTAAAGCTTACAGTAGGTTGTATTAATTTGTCTCCACTGTGCTTGCTTTCTCACCAGTCCGATTTGGCCATTTATTGTAGGTTTGAATCTGATTGGCGTATGTGAAAAAGATCTGGGTACTAAAATACCTGTGCAATGCAGCGAATGGTCTACTTAGCTTGTGTTTTGGAATACCTCACCTGCGTTACGAATAGGTAAAAAAGTTGTTCACGGAGCACCAGATCACAATTTAAAAAGAAAAAAAAAAAACTAAAGCTCTGAACCCAAGTGTGGGCTTAGCCACCCTATTGCTCCTCCCCCCTCCCCTTTTTTTGTTGTTTTGTTTTTTTAACTTTGTTGCATGCCTTTAGGCAGATCATGTGAGACACGAAGTGCTCTTCTTTGTCTCCTCTCTCCTCTGCTAATGACGTCCGTGCTACTCTCCACTTCAATACTAGTTGAATAAAATGTGTTGGAAGTGATGCCTGCTTGGGGGGGGGGGGGTGAAGGCATGATGCCCATTTATTCATTATATATTCTCAGTCTTTTGGTTAAATTGATTCTGAGCATAATTTACCTGGAAGACTGAGAATATCCTGTAGTGAATGAGTTTTGCAGGAACAGTTTTGGTTTGAAAGTGAATATTGCAGCCTGAGCTCCTTTTTTCATCGCCTGTCTGGGAATAATAAACCCACAGCTGAACTGAAAAATTTTCACTGGTCCATAGGGGGTAAACAGGTGTAGGAGTTGAAAGGGTTAAAGTTAATTTTGTTAGTATTCTAGTATGATTCTCTGACTTTTATTTTTATCTGTTTTTTTTTTTTTATGGTGCCAATATTCTTTTGGCATACATGCAGTCTTTTATGTGGTCTCTATGACCATTTGTTGGTATTTAAAGTGAACATAACCTCAGGAACATGCATACTGTATAATTTCTAATGTTCACATGCCATCAAAAAATTCCTTGTTTTTCTTAGTCCTCCTGAAAAATCAAGTATAACCTTCTGTGAACTTGCCATAATTGGCACTAACCTCATTATTTCTAAGCCTGTGCTTCTGTTGGCATTGCCTTCCTGTACAGCAGGGGTGGGGAACCTATGGCCGTATGCGGCCCTCAAAGTCATTTGGTCCGGCCCCCCATGCAGCTGAGTCTGCGTCTCTCAGCTGATCTGTCAGAACGGAGCCGATGCTTCCTGTATAGTTCCGGCTCCATTCTGACAGTCTAAATGAGTTACAGGCGGAGTAATATGCACTCCGCCTGTGAACAATACAGGAAACATCGCCTCTTCCTCCAGCGCAGCGCCACTGCTAGCCAGCATTTCCCGCCAGCAGCACACACAGCAGCCAGAGCCAGCAGTACTCCCAGCAGTACCAGCCAGAGCCAGCGGTACTCACAGCAGTACCAGCCAAAACCGGCAATACCAGCCAGAGCCGGCAGTACTCACAGCAGTACCAGCCAGAGCTAGCAGTACTCACAGCAGTACCAGCCAAAATAAGCAGTACTCACTTCAGTACCAGCCAGGACCAGCAGTACCAGCCAGAGCCAGCGGTACTCACAGCAGTACCAGCCAAAACCGGAAATACCAACCAGAGCCGGCAGTACTCACAGCAGTACCAGCCAGAGCTAGCAGTACTCACAGCAGTACCAGCCAGAATAAGCAGTACTCACTTCAGTACCAGCCAGGACCAGCAGTACCAGCCAGAGCCAGCAGTACTCACAGCAGTACCAGCCAGAGCCAGTAGTACCCACAGCAGTACCAGCCAGAACCAGCAGTACCCACACCGGTAACAGCCAGAACCAGCAGTACCAGCCAGAACCAGCAGTACCAGCCAGAGCCAGCAGTACCCACAGCAGTACCAGCCAGAGCCAGCAGTACCCACAGCAGAACCAGCAGTACCCACAGCAGTACCAGTCAGAGCCAGTAGTACCCAGAGCAGAACCAGCAGTACCCACAGCAGTACCAGCCAGAGTCAGCAGTACCAGCCAGCAGTACCTACAGCACAGTACCAGCCAGCAGTACCAGCCTGAGCCAGCAGTACCCACAGCAATACCAGCCAGCAGTACCCACAGCAGTACCAGCCAGCAGTACTAGCGAGTAGTACCAGCCTGAGCCAGCAGTACCAGCCAGCAGTACCCACAGCACAGTACCAGCCTGAGCCAGCAGTACCCACAGCAGTACCAGCCAGCAGTACCTACAGCACAGTACCAGCCTGAGCCAGCAGTACCCACAGCAGTACCAGCCTGAGCCAGCAGTACCCACAGCAGTACCAGCCTGAGCCAGCAGTACCCACAGCACAGTACAAGCCAGCAGTACCCACCAGCAGTACCAGCCAACTGTACCCACCAGCAGTACCCGCCAGCAGATCTTTTCAAAACGTACCACCACAAAGAGTCGACTGCGCTCCAGACTGACCGACGCAAACCTGGAAAACCAGGTGCGAGTAGCAACATCATCAATACCAGCTAACATCACACACCTCACCAAAGAGAAGCAGTTGCAGCCATCACATAAGGGGTGAGTTAATCAAATGTTTGACCAAATATAATAGGCACAATTTTAAGTTGATAATTTTGTACGGCCCCCAAATGATTTTATAAATACCCGAATGGCCCTTGGCAGAAAAAAGGTTCCCCACCCCTGCTGTACAGGGTGCCAAAGTACTGCCGATGCGTGTGCTGTAATCCCACATTTATGCAGAAAACAAATTGTTTTAATTTACCTGTTACTATAACAAACACAAAAATATTCCTGTCAGCAGTACAGGTGGAAGGCCCTCAATGCTGTAAATTCAAATGGTGGCCTAGAAACTGCTTCTCTTCTCTCTTGTGGGAACAGATTTGAGAATCCCTGCAGGCCAAGGGAGACTAAACACCACTTTGGCCCTGCTGCCCACTTCAGATTTAGGAGAACCAAACTGAAACAAAAGCAAAAAAATGGTGCATTGAACTAGTGCATTTCTGTCTAACCTTTCATTAAAAGAAATTAGTGTATTCATAGAAGTACAAGATAAAGTGCATGTAACTCCATCCAGTCCCAAGGTTGGAATTGCATTCATCCACAGAGGTGTAGCTTATGCATTTCAAGGGCTGTAAATGGTAATGCACTAGGCCAGTGGACACTTTTTTTTTTAACCTGTTACTATGGTAAAGTTCCAGCTAATGTATGTAGCCAGCTTGGATACAGAAATGTGTGGAATAAATGGGGGGGGGGGGGGGGGACTGCTTCCTTGTTGTCTTATTAGATCTCCTAGGCAGTACTTAGTCTCACTAGAACCACAACAAAAACGTTAACTGAGGTTGAGCTCTGGGCACAAGAGCTTCAGAATAAATCTAATCCTAAATACTGTAGATGCAAAGGATATAAATTCACTTTTTGATTCCTAAACTCCTTTGCAAGAGTAGATTTTCCTTGTAAAAGTAGCAGCACAAATACACAAATCACACCAAGATTCAAGTATGCATACAAATCTCTAATATTTTGACAATATTTGCTTATTTAGGCTGGGGCATATAGGTATCTATTTAAGGAATGCTTTTGCAGGTAAAAAAACTGCCTAAAAAACATTCACCAATGGAAGGAGTTCAAATTAATATATTGGTTTACACTAAACAGCCAATGTATTTTGGGGGCCAGATAACCTTCCCCCTTCCACAGGGCTTCAGTTAAAATCAGCTCTACTTGAATGGACTCAAAATAGGGCTTTCCTGTGTGTATCTATAGGGATGTTAATTGCTGGACTAGGAAAGTTAGGCTGGGTTCACACCTATGCATATTGGATGTGGGTTTCCCTGCATCCAACTCGCATGACAGGAGAGTGTAACCAGCTCTCAATGGAGCCAGTTCACCTTCTCTACGGTGGCCATGGAGTGCGTTGCAGAGGGGTCCTGTGCATCTTTGGCTCCGTTTCAGGTGCAAATTCAGGCACATAATTCGGATCTGAAACGGTGAACAGGGGAGCATCAAACCCCCTGCTGTGACACAGGCCGCAGCTAGTGTAAACCCAGCCTTACTAGCCAGCAGCATCTGTGTGAGCAATCGGGATGATTTGCCATTCAAGTTTCTCTTTTTAACTGAAGCCCTGATAAAGGGGAGTGTTTTTTTCTGGCCACCAAAACACTTAAGAATTTAGTGCAAATAAATAGAGATGTGCACAATGGAAAAATGAGTTTCAATATAATTAAGTAAATTGTCATAATTCTGTTAGAATAATTTGTTTTCTAAAGGTTTTTGTTAATTTGGGAAAGTATATATTCATTGTTCAGAATAGATTCATATTTTCAGAAGGTTGGCTATATTCGTTTAATTCATTATTTCAGGAGACTAATGAGTCATTCCTGCTAGTCCAACCCACAAGGAAAAATTAAATGAGCTGATTGGACGATATCAATTGGAGCCGTGTGCATCCAAAAGTAACAACTCAACTCAAACCCAACATAACTGATCCAAATGATTTGGTGGAAGGGGGATTATGGTGTGTGGTTGTTTTTCAGGGGTTGGGCTTGGCCCCTTAATTCCAGTAAAGGGAACTCTTAAGGTGTCAGCATACCAATATATTTTGGACGATTTCATCCTCCTAACTTTGTGGGAACAGTTTGGGGAAGGCCTCTTCCTGTTCCAACATGGCTGTGCACCAGTGCACAAAGCAAGGGCAATAAAGACCTGGAAGAGAGAGTTAGGGGTGGAGGGACTTGACTGGCCTGCACAGAGTCCTGACCTCAACCTGATAGAACACCTTTGCAATGATTTAGAGCAGAGAGTGTGAGCCAGGCCTTCTTGTCCACATCAGTACCTGACCTCCCAAATGGTCAAACATTCCCATAGACACACTCTTAAACCTTGTGACAGCCTTCCCAGAAGAGTTGAAGCAGTTAAAGCTGCAAAGGGTGGGCCAACTCGATATTGAACCCTACAGACTAAGACTGGGATGACAAAACAGTTCATGTGCGTGTAGGGGCAGGGTCCCAAAACTTTTGTTAATATAGTGTGTGTGTATAATACATAGTACATTCTGTAACCCAGAACCCCTTTGGTCTCTGAATTTTTTTTTTTCTTTTTTCTCATTGAAATTTATTGTAAAGCAATTACCTTCTGTCATGTGAATTCAGGAAGCTTTTGTTAAATCATTTTATTTTCCCACAAGTAATTCTCTTCCATCCTGCCAGACTGCACTTGAAAACCTTTTTAAATGTGTGCAGTAGAGCAGAGTCAGTAGTACAATCCAATTTTTTTCCTCTTAATCAAGGATTGGAAATCTTTTTTTTTCTTTCAGTAATTCTGTTTTTTTTTACTGTATTGGTCAACTTTCAAACTGGCAACCATATACAGTGCCTTGCGAAAGAATTCGGCCCCCTTGAACTTTGCGACCTTTTGCCACATTTCAGGCTTCAAACATAAAGATATAAAACTGTAATTTTTTGTGAAGAATCAACAAGTGGGACACAATCATGAAGTGGAACGAAATTTATTGGATATTTCAAACTTTGTTAACAAATAAAAAACTGAAAAATTGGGCGTGCAAAATTATTCAGCCCCTTTACTTTCAGTGCAGCAAACTCTCTCTCCAGAAGTTCAGTGAGGATCTCTGAATGATCCAATGTTGACTTAAATGACTAATGATGATAAATAGAATCCACCTTTGTGTAATCAAGTCTCCGTATAAATGCACCTGCACTGTGATAGTCTCAGAGGTCCGTTTAAAGCGAAGAGAGCATCATGAAGAACAAGGAACGCACCAGGCAGGTCCGAGATACTGTTGTGGAGAAGTTTAATGCCGGATTTGGATACAAAAAGATTTCCCAAGTTTTAACCACTTTACCACCGGAGGATTTTGCTGTCCACTTTTTGCGATTCGGCGCTGTGCGACTTCAACTGACAATTGCGCGGTCGTTCGATGCCGTACCCAAACGAAATTTACGTCCTTTTTTACCCACAAACAGAGCTTTCTTTTGGTGGTATTTGATCACCTGTGCGATTTTTACTTTTTGCGCTATAAACAAAAAAAGAGCGACAATTTTGAAAAAATAACAATATTTTTAACATTTTTTTATATGAAATTCCCCCCAAAAAAGATGTAAAAACCAATTTTTTAAAAAATTTTTGGCCAATTTGTTTTCTGCTACCTATGTTTGGTAAAAAAAATCGCAATAAGCGTATTTTGATTGGTTTGCGCAAAAGTTATTGCGTTTACTAACAAAGGGAAAGATTTCTGTCATTTTTGGTGTTTTTTTTTTTAACGCGTAATGGCGGCGATCTGCGATTTTTTTTTTTGCGGGACTGCGACATTGCGGCGGACAGATCGGACCCTTGACTGACATTTTTGACACTTTTGGGGGTACCAGTGACATTACTACAGTAATCAGTGCTATACATATGCACTGTTACTGTAAAAATGACACTGGCAGGGAAGGGGTTAATTTTATTGGAGAGGGAGGGGTTAATGTATGCCTGGTGCTTACTGACGTGTAGGGGGGAGGTGACTGAGTGACACAGGGACAGATCACATGTTGAGCTATGCTGAACACTCCGATCTGTCACTCCCTGTCACTATGGAGATCCGCCCGCTTGTGTTTACACAGGCGGGCGGATCTCCACACTAGATCCCCGGCGATCGGGGATGAGCGGCGGTGATCGCTGCTGCTCCTCCCCTGGCCCGACTCCCGCTGTGACCGAAAACAGCGGGAGCGAGCCTCCGGTGGCGCGCAAGCACCGCCCAGAAGGGGGAGTGTCTGACGACGTAGTACTACGTCGTCAGACGATAACGAGCCACTCTGCCGCAGTAATATTACTGTGGGCGGAGGTAAAGTGGTTAAATATCCAAAGGAGCACTGTGCAAGTGATAATATTGAAATGGAAGGAGTATCAGACCACTGCAAATCTACGAAGACCTGGCCGTCTCTCTAAACTTTCAGCTCATACAAGGAGAAGACTGATCAGAGATGCAGCCCAGAGGCCCATGATCACTCTGGATGAACTGGAGAGATCTACAGCTGAGGTGGGAGACTCTGTCCATAGGACAACAATCAGTCGTATACTGCACAAATCTTGCCTTTATGGAAGAGTGGCAAGAAGAAAGCCATTTCTTAAAGATATCCATAAAAAGTGCCGCTTAAAGTGGAGTTCCACCCTGGAAACGTTTTTTTAATAAAAATACCCCCGGGACAGTCAGGGCTAGTGCATTCCACAATGGCTAGCCTCTGATCTGTCTCGGGTTGCACTTACCTTTTAGAAGAAATACTTACCTTGAAAATGTATTGTCCAGCGCTGCCATCTCAGGTGTGGGCAGCTTGAAGCCAGCGCGATCCTCTTCTGTGTCCTCTTCCGTCTTCTTCGGTCCCACAATGCACTGCACCGGCCCCGCCGTCACTTCCGGTGCCGCAGCATCATCCCTGCACAGCTTCTGGGCATGCCCAGAAGCTGTTTAGCAAGGTATTACGGCGCCTGCACCGGAACTGACGTCGGGGCCGGTGCAGGCGCATTGATTCCTGGGAGCGATGGCGTTCAGCTCCCAGGAATCATTGCAAGCCAGGAAGTGACGAATCGCCGTGGCCGCCGAGGGGAGGAAGAGGAAGTAAGGTGAGTATATTTTCTTCTAAACCAGGTAAGTAAAAAAAATAAAAAAAATCGTCATTATCCATTTGTTTTTCAGGTGACCCCGGGCATGAAGATGGAGGTAATTGTAATTTTAGGGTGGAACTCCACTTTAAAGTTTGCCACAAGCCACCTGGGAGACACACCAAACATGTGGAAGAAGGTGCTCTGGTCAGATGAAACCAAAATCTAACTTTTTGGCAACAATGCAACACGTTATGTTTGGCGTAAAAGCAACACAGCTCATTACCCTGAACACACCATCCCCACTGTCATCAAACATGGTGGTGGCAGCATCATGGTTTTGGCTTGCTTTTCTTCAGCAGGGACAGGGAAGATGGTTAAAATTTATGGGAAGATGGATGGAGCCAAATACAGGACCATTCTGGAAGAAAACCTGATGGAGTCTGCAAAAGACCTGAGACTGGGACAGAGATTTGTCTTCCCAACAAGACAATGATCCAAAACATAAAGCAAAAGCTACAATGGAATGGTTCACAAATAAACATATCCAGGTGTTAAAATGGCCAAGTCAAAGTCCAGACCTGAATCCAATCGAGAATCTGTGGAATGAACTGAAAACTGCTGTTCACAAATGCTCTCCATCCAACCTCACTGAGCTCGAGCTGTTTTGCAAGGAATGGGCAAAAAATTCAGTGTCTCGATGTGCAAAACTGATAGAGACATACCCCAAGCGACTTACAGCTGTAATCGCAGCAAAAGGTGGCGCTACAAAGTATTAACTTAAGGGGGCTGAATAATTTTGCACGTTTTTTTATTTGTTAAATTTTGAAATATCCAATACATTTCGTTCCACTTGTTGTTGGTTCTTCACAAAAAATTACAGTTTTATATCTTTATTTTTAAAGCGTGAAATGTGGCAAAAGGTTGCAAAGTTCAAGAGGACCGAATACTTTCGCAAGGCACTGTAGATGCCTTTTTCATTTTAAAAAACCTTCTCCAAATAGGTTAAGTTGGTCTGTAGGTCACATATGTCAATATACTAGAATCCGCTCCTCAATTCCTCCTCATCATCCTTCATCATGGATGAATACCAATATTCAGTGATTAGCTTTGAATTCTACAAACTTGGAACTTGGGTGCCTAATCGGGGTACATGCATAGAAAAATTCAGACATCTGTTGTGAACTCCGAAATCTACAGTTGACGTCTTCGATCAGTCAACATTAGATCCTAATCAATGAATGAAAGCTGACCATTGTAAGCACCCACGTCCGTGGTAAATTTTGTCTCAACACTAGAACTACTATTTTGGCTGGACAGCTTGGTTTGGTAAAGGAAGTTGGAAAATAAGACTTTCTGGCTGGATCACCAGGTGAAAATAAAGGGGGGGGGGGCTAGAAAAAAAATAGTCACCATATCTAAGAATTTGTGAGTGCAATATCATCCTTTTTTTTTTTTTTCTTTTGGGTTTAATACAACCTTTAATTAAACAAATACTGATTTTGATAATGTGAATTCAGCATGGAACTTTCACACACTTGTCACAACATCTTGGGATCCACAATCCACTCTAGTGGCTGATCTTTGACCTGCTATTTTCCAACCCAGTGGTTGTTTTTTTTAGGATGCTTTTCAATAGATACATTTCAAACTACTCACAAGTAACAACATTTTCTTTGTTTTCCTAGCTGTGCCACCATGGTTGTGTGACTGATGGTATTGCTTAGAATACATCTTGCACACTTCTCACCCAGAGAGGCTGTGGGGACAAGCCCTTAAAGTAAACCTGTGTAGGGCAAAGCTATTGGTTTATTTCAAAAGCTGGACCGAAAGGAAAAAAAATAAATAAGGACCAAACCTTTTGAAACAAAATTAATTTCCCTTTATGTTAACAGAAAGATGCCACAATAGTACAAACACCTGAAAAATACCCTATTTTTGAGAGAAGTCACCCTATTTGTATCTCCTCCTTCTCTTTTTTTCTGAACATGAAGAATTGTGCTGATATTGAGGGGGCTGGAGATTTATAATGGTACACTGGATACAGCACATACAGGTCATACACAGAGGGAGGAGGTGTTGAAGTGATTATTGAACAAGCCATGTACGCTGGGAGGATGGAGGTGAAGATTAAGGTTCAGATGTCCAGGATAAGGGAGGTGAATGATTGATATGAAGGCCACATATGGAGGAACAATGAAGATCAGATGTGTAGGAGAAGGGTGTGAAAGGAATAATTGATCTTTGCTGCCTCTTTTCTTTGATCTGTTTACATCAGAAATTAATGAATAATTCTGTTGTAAGAGGAAGGGGAGGTTTCTTGTAAACACAAGTCTCTGTACATCTGAGAGTGCTGTCATTGGTCTCTATAACCATTCACCGCTATCACATGGAAAAGAGCCTCTCGCATTGGCTCTGTACTCCGACTGTGAGGGGAGCCATATGAGGACAGCTTGGTTATTAAAATGGACCTTCCCGCACCAAGGCAAAAATTATTGCAGCATGCAGCTCTGCAGGTTCATCCCAAATCCCCCTAGAAATAAAGAGGTAAGGTGGGCACGCTGTGCTAATTTCTGCAGTAGCATTTATAAATGCAAGAATAAGCATCTACAAATCCCCATCTTAAAGACCTACAATGGTACAAAAGGATTAAACTAGTTAAATATTCTTAACTAGCAGTAAGCCCCTGTTCACACTGCTGTGACTTATCATGCGATTTGTGGCACATAGTTGCATGACAAGTCATAACACATTCATTTTAATAGGTACAGTTTTAATTAATGTGGCTCACATTGCAGAGACGAAAAAAAAGTTCCTGCGCTACTTTTCTTTGCCATTGTGATTTGAGTGCAATGCTAAATAACAAAAGTTACAAGGAAGTCACAAGCAAATATCATGACTTTGGGGTTTCAGCAGCGTCAACCAAGCCTAAAGGATTTAAAACCTGTCCTCACTCACCTCTTGAGTTGTGTGTAATTCCTTATTAAAGATTACAACAAAGACTCTAAGCAGTGTTTCTCAAACTTTTTTTCATTTGCAGCATCCTATGAAAGTATGCAAAAGCTTGAGGCACCTCAGTCTAAAATGTAAAACCGGTATTTGTAAAAAAGGTATTTGTTACTTATAAATGGGAAGCCTGAGCCCGGGATGATTCACACAACCACCTTGATAAAAAGTAACTTCACAGCAAATGTCCCCCTCTTCACGACAGGTAGAGGTCTACCTTTCACGTCAGCACCACCTATACATCAGAGACCCACCTGTGCTTGAAAGCCCCACCATGACCATATAATTCCCTATAATGCAGTCCCTCATCATACTGGAGTCCCCCCCCCAACATGGAGCCCACCAATCGCTTAATCCATGATCACAGAGTGGTCTGCTCTTTACATCATAACCCTATGTTTTGGCTCCAGCAGCATGGCAGAGGGTAGGGGTGGAGCAGGTCTGGAGGAGGCACACTTTCTTCCTCTCCTGAATGCTGTGGGCAGTCCTGCATACTGTATGTCTGCCCTGGATATTTATCATGTGTTGGCGTGGTATGGGTAGACCGGTTCCCAAGCCATAGCAATGAATGACTCCATGAGTCCTGTCTTAGTGTGTCATTGGTGTTATGGCACTGGTTTCCTGGCTCGTCCACACAATGGCAACTCTGATACTCATACAGGGCAACCAGGGAGAACCCATATGGCGCCATCTCTTCTAATGTCAGGTTTCAATCAGTTTAGAAACATACTTGCTGTATGTTTACATTAGAGGTAAAGCAGGCTGCCAAGATTCTACTCTCCTAAAAAAAAAAGTTGAGCTTTCAGTTCCTCTCTTGTAGAACTTGAAAATAAATTTTTCAAAATGACTATAGCCACATAGGTAAATGAGAGCTTGTTTTAAAGTGCTTTTACTGCTTGTCTTGTATATGTAAATACTTTACATAGTGCATGAGCACAGGTTCACTTGTACATTTTCTTTTGATGTTTTTTGGGGAATGTAGACCTTTTTTTTTTTTTTTTTTTTTTATTAAAGACTAAGAATGTATTCACAGTGAGAAGGAGAAATGCATTTATGGTCAGGTCTGAATGTCATGTCAACTGCTGCCCTAGTTAGTACCTATTATTAATAATGGATTAAACCTAAAGTACAATGGTAAAAGCTGGCCATTAATATTTTACTAAAATGTTCAATGCTGAAAACGAGTATATTATTTACAATTTTATAAGTTGTGTCCTGGTATTTCACATATTTTAATTGGCATACGAAGAATAACTGTATAGATGTAAATTGTTTTGCTTTATTGGATTAGCTGTATAGTCTACAGTTACAGACATAGTTTCTGCATAAAGGGTAGTTCAGTAAACATATCGAAGCACAGAATGAATAACCTTTTTACTTCTTTCTTCCAGATACATCAAGAAATTTAAAAGCGTCAACCTCAACATCAGAAATTTTTTTTCAGAAACTGAGGAATAAGCATGAATTTACTATACTACTGACTGTAAAACAGGCGGTGTTAAATTCAGGTGTTATTATTTCAATTCATCATTCAGATCACAGGTAATTTCATATGTTTATTTGTATACTCTAAACTAATAATTACTGTATACTAATCAACCGGCTTTTGTCCAATGGGGAGATTCTATCCATTGATTGAAACGTGTGCAAAGATCTTGCCTGCAGAGAGCACAAGAGATAGATAGGTTTATATACACACACACACACACTATATATCTATTTCGGTAAACCTCTTTTGGGACGTTTTCAAGGCAACCAATATAGTCAAGAAGCATATCTTCTATAAAAAATATACATTTTATTCTTCAGAAATTTAAAAAAAATAAACCTCTGAGGCTCATAGTTTTCCATAAAAACATCAAGGATAGCGTTTAACAAAAATGGCATACTCGTGGTGATACCCAATACCATAAGTGACTATATATTCCCAATGGTTCAATACCGCTTTTTTTGTGTAGAGGGAAATCCGACGCTGTTTCGAATATCAGTGGATAATCTTCATCGTGGATGTTTATCACCACCCTGTAATGTAAAGGAAGCTGCCAATAATTTGCTTTCCACATTCCTATATCATAATGCATCATTTCAAATCCATACATGCATACATTGGCAAATGTTTGACATATGTAAGTAAAACTTTCAATCTCCATACCATGCTAAGAAGCCTTCTCCCAACAGGACACTTAGAAAGTCACCCAACAGGACCACATGTCTCTTTAGTGTGTGTGTGTATGTATGTGTGTGTATATATATTTTTCAAACATAGACCATATTTTGCACCACAATATAAATCCTTTTCAATGGGCCCCAAATGAATAAAGCAAACCAAAAACAATCCAAAAGAGCAAGGGAAAGGCTTACCATTAAGTATAAGAGTTTTCAAATCTGCATCCCAGAGCAATAGATGTTTTGCTTGCAATAGTGGAAGCCTCTATGATATGCCTACAGATTTGTATTATATCAGAACTGGAGCATTCCTAATATGATATAACTAAGCAAGGAAGAAAAATATTGAGTAGGGTTGCAGTCATTACAAAAACAGCAATCATACACGCCAACATAACAACCAACCAGATTACTGTGTTACTTGTTATGTGTGGTCAGAGCCATCAATGCTCTGAAGCAGATTGGTTGATGAGTACTAAAACATTTGCATTGGAGTAATACATCACTTACAAATGACATTTTTTTATATACATACATACATACATATATACATATACACATGTTAGGCAGACAAGGCCCACTATACATTTGCCTAGCACCTACCTGTAGGGTGCTATATATATATATATATATATATATTGTGACAGGAAGTCAGGAAAATCTATGGGTGTTGTCACTGACGGGAGATATATTTCTGCTTGGTTTAGACAATTCACTAATTGCTATCAGGTGTCGGCTGCAGAGGTAGGCAGGAAGGTGTACGGAAGTTGAGAACACTTTCAGCTGTTTAGAATGAGGCAATTAAGATCTCTATAACTTGTCCAAAGGGAGTCTATTGATTGCTGTCTCCTGAGGCTGTGTAAGCTGGGGAGAGCAGTCAGATGAGAGACTTCTAAAGGTGAGGTGTTGAATTTTTTCTGTGTAAAGAAAACACAAATGGACATTTGAGTGTCTGCTGTAGAACCAGCAGGGTCTGCCCAAAGAGTAGGTTGGGAAGACTCCTTAGATAGGTTCCGGTGTGTGAGAAGGTAGACGCCCACAGTGGCCAGGATTTATTTTGTGTTTTATTTTATTTTGATGTTTTTGCTGCATGCACTGTTTTGAAGAAATTGGAAGAATAAACCATAATCTGTTGTTTTCAACCACTCCTCGGCTATCTCCCTGTGTGACGAACCCCCCCCAAAAGGGGTTATCCACACCCGCTACCGAGCTAATCCCTCACATATGGTGGAGGATGCGGGCAGTTAAAGTAAACCCAAAAAAATGGAGGAAATACTGAAACAACTGATTATATCGAATGCAGCCCAACAGCAGGCAAATGCAGCTCAACAGCAGGCAAATGCGGATTTTCAGCGGAGCTTTGCAGCTCAACAACAAGCTCACCGAGAGGCCATTGAAGGCGTGGAACAGAGACACCAGCAGCAAATGGAGGCCATTGTGAAACAGCTTCAGAGACAGCAGACCGAGGTTGGGAGTCAGGCCAGTAACATACCGACTTTTCGGGTAAACCACTTATTGCCAAAGATGACTACAGATGAGGACCCTGAGATGTTTCTGACCACGTTTGAAAGAACAGCGGAGAAAGAGAGTTGGCCTAAAGAACAGTGGGCTGGACTAGTGGCCCCCCTATTAGCTGGAGAAGCCCAAAAGGCATATTTTGACTTGGAACTTGCAGATGCAAAAAACTATGATCGATTAAAAGTGGAAATATTGGCACGTTTTGGGGTAACCTTGGATGTCCGTGCTCAGCGGGTCCACAATTGGAGTTATCAGCTGAAGAAACCACCCCGGTCGCAGATGTATGACCTCATCCATTTGGCTAAGAAATGGCTGCAGCCAGAAATTCTGTCCGGACCAGAAATTTTGGAGCGAGTAGTCATGGACAAATTTCTTAGGTCTCTTCCTAACACCCTGCAGAAATGGGTAAGCCATGGTGGTCCGGAAACCGCAGACAAATTAGTAGACCTGGTCGAAAGGTACCTAACAACTGAGAATTTGACCTCTTTTTCCAGAGATGCACAGACTTTTCACCCCAAGACCAGACCCTCCCCACCTATAAGTAAGACTGCGTCAGGGGATGGGGGTGGAGAGAGGATCCAAAGAGCAACTCGAGGTGTTAGTAGGACTACTACTAATGTTTGGCGAGAGCGACCTGGAAGACCCATCCCACAGGAGAGGACTGGAAGGTTGATTTGTTACCGTTGCCGGGAAGAGGGACATGTAGCAGCAGTTTGCCCAGCGGTTTGCCCAGTGGATGATGAACCCATGCATTGTGACTTTCTGACAGAGAGACGACAGTCCTTTTTTGCAACCACATACACTGCAGTAAAGGGGAATGAGAAACCTTTATATAGAATGTGTTTAGATGGTAAAGATGTTGTGGTATTGTTGGATTCAGGTAGCCTGGTTACCTTAGTGAGAAGTGATCTAGTGGTGAAAAAAAACGTACATCCTAGGAAAATGGCGGTAGTTTGTGTACATGGGGACACTCGAGAATATCCGGTGACTACAGTTTCCTTTGAAACCTCCCTCGGTAACTTGTGTCACCAAGTGGGTTTAGTTCCCAAACTGCCACATGACGCCATTGTGGGAAGGGATTTCCCAAAATTCTGGGAACTCTGGGATTGCCCAGATTCCCCAGTAGGTGGTTCTTCTGAGCCTGAACCATCTACTCCAGAATCCTCTAACTGTGAGGATTATCCTGAGTTTCCGTGCTCAGTCTTAGCCGGGGAAACACCAGTCCCTAGGGAGGAGCCTGCTACCTCAGAAGAGGAACAGCGGTCGTTAGGGTTGGATGACCTTAAAGTGCACCGAGAAAATTTTATCACTGAGCAATTGAGGGACCCCACATTGCTAAGAGCCCGGGAGAATGTAGTGAAGATAGATGGGGAGCTAGTTAACCCTGACGAGAGGATTGCCCTCCCTTACTTCATTATTGAGAGGGACCTCTTATATCGAGTGTCACAGAGGATAGAGGACACTGTTGAGCAACTGGTAGTGCCTAAACCGTACCGCAAGATGGTTTTGGAACTGGCCCATGGGCACATTCTTGGGGGACATTTGGGAGCAGAAAAAACCCGGGAGAGAATCACCCAGAGGTTTTATTGGCCTGGGATCACTAAGGAAGTGGAATTGTACTGCTCTTCCTGTCCAGTGTGTCAGATTAATGCACCCATGCCCCATTTCCGTAGTCCTTTGGTACCCCTGCCCATTATCGAGGTTCCTTTTGAGAGGATCGCCATGGATTTGGTTGGGCCCTTACTGAAGTCCACAAGAGGGCACCAGCACATCTTGGTGATAATGGATTATGCCACCCGTTACCCAGAAGCGATTCCTCTCCGAAATACCTCTGCTAAAACCATAGCCAAGGAGTTATTTCAAGTTGTCACCCGGGTGGGTCTACCTAAGGAAATCCTAACTGACCAGGGCACCCCGTTTATGTCCAGGGTGACAAGAGAACTTTGTAAACTCCTGAAAGTGACCCAGTTACGTACCTCAGTATATCACCCTCAAACAGATGGGTTAGTGGAGAGGTTTAATAAAACGTTAAAACAAATGTTGAGGAAGGTGGTGGATAAAGACGGAAAGAATTGGGATTATCTGCTCCCTTATCTGATGTTTGCCATAAGAGAGGTTCCCCAATCATCCACAGGGTTCTCTCCGTTTGAGTTGCTGTATGGGAGGCACCCCCGGGGCCTACTTGACATTGCCAGGGAAACATGGGAGAGTGAGAGTTCCCCTCATCGAAGTGTGATTGAGCATGTTGCCCAAATGCAAGATAGAATTGCCCAAGTGATGCCGATTGTGAAGGCACATTTAGCCCAAGCCCAGTTGGCTCAACAAAGGATTTACAATCGTGGGGCCCAGGTCCGTTCTTTTGCACCTGGTGATAGGGTGTTGGTGTTGGTCCCCACGGTCGAAAGTAAATTCCTAGCCAAATGGCAGGGGCCCTATGAAGTATTGGAGAAAATAGGGATGGTGAATTATAAAATTAGCCAACCAGGAAGACGAAAACCTGAGCAGCTCTATCATGTGAACTTGTTAAAACCATGGAAGGATAGAGAGTCCTTGGTCGCTGAGACTACCCGAGTTTCTGCTCCAGTTCACCTGGCTGTCCCTGAAGTTGGGATAGCAGAGACTCTGTCCAAACTTCAGAAACAGGAGGTTAAAGAATTTTTGCTCCGTAATAGGGAGAAGTTTTCAGACCTGCCAGGTTGGGTCTCGGGAGTTAAACATGACATTATCACCACCCCAGGGGATAAGGTCAAGTTAAAGCCTTATAGAATTCCAGAAGCCCGGCGAGATGCTATTCGCCAGGAAGTAAAAAAAATGCTTGAGTTGGGGGTGATAGAAGAGTCAAATAGTGATTGGTCCAGTCCCATTGTCTTAGTGCCCAAACCAGATGGAAGTTGGCGGTTTTGTAATGATTTTCGCCGCCTGAATAAAATCACTAAGTTTGACACCTATCCTATGCCCCGCATAGATGAACTAATTGATCGCCTAGGCACTGCCCGGTACATGACCACGTTAGACCTTACCAAGGGTTATTGGCAAATTCCTCTCTCGGGGTCGGCCAGGGAAAAAACAGCATTTGTAACTCCAGACGGATCTTTCCAATATCGGAGGATGCCTTTTGGGTTACAGAATGCTCCTGCCACATTCCAACGCACCATGGATAAGACCCTTCGGCCTCATCTAGCCTATGCTGCTGCATACCTCGATGACGTGGTCATTCACAGTGAGGATTGGGACTCACACTTACCAAAAGTTCAGGCTGTGTTGGATTCCATCTGGAAAGCTGGGTTTACAGCCAATCCAAAAAAATGTACCATTGGGCTAGAAGAGGCGAAGTATCTGGGGTATACCATTGGTAGAGGTCTAATCAAGCCCCAAATAAACAAAGTTGAAGCTATTAAGGATTGGCCACGTCCCACCAGCAAGAAACAGGTTCGTGCATTTTTGGGGATTGCAGGTTATTATCGCCGTTTTATTCCCCATTTTGCCTCACAGGCTGCTTCCCTGACCAATCTGACCAAAGGGAAGGAGTCTGTCATGATCAAATGGACTCCCGAGGCAGAAACAGCTTTTCAGGCTTTAAAACAGGCCTTATGTAGCCAGCCAGTTTTAAAGTCGCCTGATTTTTCACGAGACTTTGTGGTCCAGACAGATGCATCAAATGTGGGTTTAGGAGCTGTACTGTCCCAGATTATCAATGGGGAAGAACACCCTGTTATGTACCTCAGCCGAAAGTTGAAGGCCCATGAAGAGAATTATGCCACCATTGAGAAAGAGTGTTTGGCGGTGAAATGGGCCTTGGATTCTCTCCGATACTACCTCCTGGGTAGACAGTTTGAACTGGTGACGGATCACGCCCCATTGAAGTGGATGGCACAGAACAAGGAGACCAATAGGAGAATAAATAGGTGGTTTCTGGCCCTTCAGGAATTTAGTTTTGTGGTAACGCATCGCCCCGGTGTTCAAATGGGGAATGCAGATGGTTTGTCCCGTGCACATGCGTGCCTGTCAACCTGTGTCCCAACCCTAGGGTTGAAACAAGAGGGGGGGGTATGTGACAGGAAGTCAGGAAAATCTATGGGTGTTGTCACTGACGGGAGATATATTTCTGCTTGGTTTAGACAATTCACTAATTGCTATCAGGTGTCGGCTGCAGAGGTAGGCAGGAAGGTGTACGGAAGTTGAGAACACTTTCAGCTGTTTAGAATGAGGCAATTAAGATCTCTATAACTTGTCCAAAGGGAGTCTATTGATTGCTGTCTCCTGAGGCTGTGTAAGCTGGGGAGAGCAGTCAGATGAGAGACTTCTAAAGGTGAGGTGTTGAATTTTTTCTGTGTAAAGAAAACACAAATGGACATTTGAGTGTCTGCTGTAGAACCAGCAGGGTCTGCCCAAAGAGTAGGTTGGGAAGACTCCTTAGATAGGTTCCGGTGTGTGAGAAGGTAGACGCCCACAGTGGCCAGGATTTATTTTGTGTTTTATTTTATTTTGATGTTTTTGCTGCATGCACTGTTTTGAAGAAATTGGAAGAATAAACCATAATCTGTTGTTTTCAACCACTCCTCGGCTATCTCCCTGTGTGACGAACCCCCCCCAAAAGGGGTTATCCACACCCGCTACCGAGCTAATCCCTCACAATATATATATATATAGGGAAAAGGCAATTGGCACTTAATGCTGCACAGGAGCAGCTTATTGGGGCCCAAAACAATCAAGGCTAGGTCGCCTTGTGTGGTCCTCGACATTCCCTTACCTCTGCGCATAACGTAATGCGCGATGTCATGGTGTCACATCTGGTTTTGGAATACTGGAAGTTCTAAAAACACCATGACAGGGTCACCGCCGATACACATTACTGACTGGGACCTGCCCAACAGGGGCGGGCACCCAGATTGCTGGTGGCCAAGCTATGAATGAGCCGCAATATAATTGTTTTTGGATTTAATACTACTTTTAAAATTCTACCTCAGGTTTCATTTAACTTTTGGTTGGGCCAAGCTTTTAATAAAATATGTGGCAGCTGTCAGTTCGGTATAAACTGTATGCAGCATTAGTGTTCTAGTAGTGGTACAAATTTCCTAGCCTATTTCAGTATCAAAATAAAGTTGGGCCGAGCACTGTTAGCCATTCATGGGATGCCTTGTATTGTGAATGATTACAAGGCTTTCTCAGACTGATCATATCATGATCATATCATCATCTGCCTGCCTCTCTACCTCCTTCTATTCATTCATAACATTCAAAACTTCCTGTGACTCGATTTTGATCAGAGAATGGGAGGGTATGTCTTTGTACTGCTGCCGGAATACAGTGCTGTGCCTGGTTTGTAGCTGATGCTACATACAGTTTATACAGTGCTGACAGCAAGTGTATCTATTAGTAATGAAAATCATTTGTTTGGGTCAGCATGACCCAAAAAAACTATTTTTTAATCCCTTAATTATCACATAATGCATATGTGCAGCATCTAGGAAGTGCTAGAAGTGCAAAAATAATTAAGGAGAAAGCACAGGTGCCATACTAAGTGCAGCAAATATGTGCTTTATTAGAAAACACAAGAAAGTTACTCACAAAGGTGTAAACATCAAAGGCATGTAGTATGTGTAGTTGGCACTGCAACAAATCATCCATGTCCATGGAAAAACAGTTTAGGATGGCCTCTTGCAGCTGGGGCTCATGGGGATGCCGCCGGTGGATGCCGGCACTTCCTGGGGCCGTGGAACACATGGGCAACTCCTCCTGAGTCATCACTTTCTGACTTTGAAGGGATGCCATGGGCCACATATATGCTGCACTTAATATGGCGCTTGTGTTTTCTCCTTGGTTACCTCCAAGTCCCTTCTTGCTTGCACACAGAGTTGCCTTCCAAGTGAGCCTATTCATGGACTTTTCACTGATGGACTTTTCATTTATGGTCCAACCCTTTGACTATTTATCAGAACCAGTTGGGCCAATACTCCCAATTTTGCACCAATATCCTTGTAATCAAGTTAAAAAATGTCTGATGTGCCTAAACCTTGTAAATGCTAGGCACATTTAGCCTTTGAGCGGTCTTTCATTTCAATAGCAAGATAAATATTCTGGTCAATTAAATGAATTCCTAAACGCTTGACGCACCTAAATGCTTCTAAATGTTTGAAAAAAAAAAAAAAAAACATGGCTTAAAGTGCTTTTATAATGCTACTTTCCTTCTGTCAAGCGAAAGGCATTTAGAAGAGCATAGTGTTTGAGGTCTATAAATCGGCAATGGGAGCCAATCGGGTGTCCTGCATGCAAACATGCTGACAAAGAACTTTAAAAAAGGAGAGCGCAGATTAGGCTGAGATGATCTAATCAGTTTTTAATACGGATTTGTTACTGTCAAATCAGAAGACTGGGAGTGAAGGTGGAAGCCAACTGTCACCCTTCAGCAGTATAAAAAACTGAGACAGTAGTTTTTTTGTCCGCCTGGTTTTGTGGTGTGGTAGGGCTGTGTAAATCTCAGAACAAAAATACAAATCCTTTGCCAGGTTATACAATCCAATATACAGTATGCATTTAAAATGTGTATTTAGTTTGCTTTAAGTTTACAATAATAAAAGCTAATGGATCCATATGGGGATGGGTCTGTTCGGTTCACACCAGAACTTTTGAATATCGCAAAAGCTGGGAACCGAATAAAGAACTCCATTAAAGTCTATAGGACCCGAACTGTAAAAATCAAGTGCCTATTTTGAAGGCTTATATGCAAGTAATTGGGAATACAATGCTTATGGGGGTCCGGGTACCACCCTGGGGGAAATGTATTAATAAAAAAAGTTGTAAAAAAAGTAATCTTTAAATGAGCAGTGATTTACTGACGCTTAAAGGGAAAGCATCAAAATGAGAAATAACAAAAAAGGAAAAATTCCTTTAGATATAGTGTCAGGGGGGGGGGGGGAAGGGGGCTGGGGTGTCCCCGGAGAGGTCCCCTTAGTCTACCTGTAAAGTTGCACATCCGTAATGTGTATAGAAGCTGATGCAGAAATAACTGCAATTATTAAGCCAAAAAAAATGATATTCTCCTGGCAAGCTTTTATTTTGTAAACTGTATGATTAAACCGCAATGTAGTGCACGGGGAACTAGATTCGAAATTTTCTGGATAAATTTGGGTGTCCCTTCTACAGACTTTGGATAGAAGTAATGGGTGTGGAAAAATTGGTCTTTGGGTGTTTAAGGTGACTTCACACCATAACTCTATAGAGGTACTCTTGATGAAAACAGGAAGAATTGGCCTTGCTGTCAAAAATTTAAATGAGATCCACCTGCCAAACAGGTGCAGAAAAATTGGTCTTTGGGTGTTAATTGTGCTCATGAAACCTACACCAAAAAAAATTCTTCCAAATAAAATCAACACCCGCTACACCAGGCAGCCTAAAAGTCTTGCAGAGATTCCACATCTCTCTAAAACGCTTAATTATCTGCATCAGGGGCTTCATAGCTGCTAGTAATTCAGGACTCCTTCATTTTGATAAATGTCAGATGGTCCACGGAGTCTGTGGATGGATGCATTCCATTATCAGTAACAAAACCTCCAGCAGCACAGAATGCCCGTTTGGAAAGCACACTGGATGCAGGGCAGCCCAGCCGCTCAATTGCATACTGGGCAAGTTCTGACCAGTGGTATCTTCTGGTGGCTCAATGGACCGTCAACTGGAAAGCTCTCCTCTGTTTTTGCCTCTAGATAATCATCCACCATATGATGCAGACACTGCTGATGAAATGTGGATACTGAGAACCCTGGGCGGTGAGGACTAAAAAAATTGTGAAATGTATCACTTGGGCGGCCCCCTTCTCCACTGCTCCTCTTGACTAACAGAAACCTGAAAACCTACGTTTCCACGACCCTGTAACCTACCAGAGTCGGTAAAAGCATCAGATAAACTCCTCTTTAAGTGTCCTCAAGAGATTTCATCTTCTGCATCCTCTGTATGGATGGGATGAGTTTGAGACTTTCCCCTTGGAACGGTGGTCAAGGAAGGTTGCCAACCAATAGTGATCCTTCTCCTTGATGCCACATATTGAGTCCTTTCGCAGGCTTAAAAGCATGGGGGAGCCCATGCACCACAAGTTTGCGGAGGCATGAGAAGCAGACTCCTCGGGGTCACTTAGGATTACAGTATCTGAAACTGCCTCCTCCCAGCCATGTACTACTCCCAAGGGTTCTGGGGATAGAAAACCATCTGTTGAGGGTTGACGTATGTCTTCCTCTGCTTCAGTGCCTCCAAAACTGCCATCCTCCTCCCTGCTCCTCCTCACAACTGCTCCAGCATTGCCAAAGTCGAGTTCCACCTGAGGGGCCAACCGAGCACTGGCTCTTCTGGCCTGCTTTAGCAGATCTTCCCTGGGTACCTATTTAGGAAATGCTGCACCACCAAATTAAAGACATGCCAGGCATGGCACATGTGTCAAATTTCCTAAGGGCGGAAAGGAGGTTTGTGCCATTATCGCACACAACCATTCCTGGCTCGTGCTGGCGTTGGTGTGAACCACCTCTGGGCCTGCCCCTGCAGAGCTGCAAGAATCTCTGCTCCAATGTAGTTTCAAGCACTCCATGGCACCTTTTAATCTGACTCATTGAATAGCCCCTTAAATGCATAGGGGGTACTTGTAGTTCCTAGGACAATTCAGGAGAAGTGCATGGAGGAGGAGGGGGTAGAGCTGACAAATCTTGCATCATCACCACTAGCAGTATGGAGACATGGCGACACAACAAGCTGCAGCACTGACCCCTGTCCTGCATATTTCCGAATTGCAGAGTTACGCAGTGTGCTTTAAACTAAATATAGCATCCCTGACCATGCTTACTTGACCACGTGTCAGCAGTCATAGACTTTGCGGCTGACTGCCTTGCCCAACAATGCCACAACATTTCCTTTTATGTGATGGTACAGAGCTGGAATGGCCTTACATGAGAAATACTGACTGGGAACCTGCCATTGTGGTACAGCATATTCTGCAAATTCTTGGAAGGGGGTAAAATCCACTAGACGGTTAGGTAGAAGTTGAAAAGCCAGCAGCTCTGACAAGCTTGCATTTAGACGCTGGGCATGTGGGTGGCAGTGACTGTATTTTTTTTGTTTTTTTGCTGCAGCAGATGAGGCAGAGAAATTTGCCAGCTATTGTGTGTAGCTGGTGGTGTGCTACTGGCAGATGTGCTGCAAGGACCTGGGACACCCTGCGCTATACCATCATCCCTGTCAGTGGAGGCTGCTGAGGGCAAGTGGCCTGGTATGGTTCAGGAGGGGGGCACTCTTTTTTCCCCCACTTTTTCCTGGCCTGCCAGGCTGCATGCTTGGATAAGGGTCTGGTATAGATTTTGGGGGGACCCCACGCCGTATTTTTTAAATTTTTTTTATTCTGTCATGGGGTTTCCCTTAACCACTTAAATACAGGGCACTTTCACTCCCTTTCTGCCTAGCCCAATTTTCAGCTTTCAGTGCTCATTGGCATCTATGGGAAATATTGGTCAGCACTGCTCCCGGTCTTTAACATTGGCGTCCATGGATAATTTTGGTAAGTTTGTCAAGGCACTGCTCACAAACCATAAGTGACAGGGACACCAAACTTTGGGAGCACCGAGAGGGGACCGAGGACTACAACCTATCCATACATTTTAAAAGTGGAGTATGCCTGTACACTATACTGACTGCACTAAACTGACTGAACTCCCTATCCACTAGCTACCTGCCTAATCTCTACTGTCACACACTATACAGCAGCCTTATGATGTGGGGCGTGGACTGAGCCATGATTGGTGAAAGGCACTTTGCCTTTTGCCAATCATGGCTCTTACAGTACATTGTGCTGTAAATGGCCAAAGCATACAGGTCAGGTGCATGCTTTGGCCAATCATCAGCAATCAATGCACTGCAAAAGCACAGTGCATTATGGGGCTTTCATCGGCGGGTTAACTTCCCGCTGATTGCCCCATTTGTTTGTGTGCTCAGTGAACGCAGTGCCCGTCCCTACTTAACAAAATGTAATAAAGATGTAGAAATGTGTACGTGGATGCACTTAATCAACGGAAGGACACACTCCACCAACACACAATATACTGCAGTAAAACTGCAGGAACCTACAGAAATATACTGCGTTAAATGTGCACAAACGCACAGAAATATACCGTGTTAAACGCAGGGCTACTGTTAGAAATCAGGGGGCCCGTACAGCCTACCTGTACCAGCCCCCCCCGACTATATCAAGACAATGTTTTCACAAAAAATACACTAAAATCATTATTGGCAGACACAAACAGAACAGAGAACCTGTGTGATTAGCTATTTTTAATAGTTTTTTCGATTTTTTTTTTTTTTTTTTTTTTTTAAAAGTTCACATTTTTTACAATTTTTTAGTTTACATTTTCTTAAAATTATTCATTATGTTTTAATTATATATATTTTTTTACAATTTCCCTCTTTTTCTACAGGACAGGGAAGCCTGCAGCGCTGGGGGCGTCACAGTGAAAGGGGGGCACACAGGGAGGGGGGGGATTAGAAGCAGGCAGAACAGGGTAGGGGATCGGTGTTGGAGAAGCAATTACAGGAATGATGCCCTGTGTCTGTGTCTCTCCTTGCAGTAGCTGAAAGCTGGCAGGAGGGGGGGGGAACTGGCTTTCAGCTGCTGCAGGGAGTTGCACAGGGCATCCTTCTGTAATTGTCCCTCTGCCTGACCGCAACGATTCCCTGTGCTACTGGAGCCCCTCTGTGTGCCCGGGCCCCCTACAGGAGGACTGGTGGTCCCCCCCCCCCATCAGTGGCCCTGGTTAAACGTGCACTAATGCACAGAATTCTGCATTAACCACTTAAACCCCCTTCCTAACCAGGCCAATTTTCAGCTTTCAGTGCTTTCACGTTTTCAATGGCCATTACTCTGTCATGCAACACTGTACATGTATATGAAATTTTTGTGTCTTTTTTTTTTTTTTGTTACGGTTATAAAATTTTGCAAATTAGTAACTTTTCTTCATACATTTTGGCCAAAAGTTATACTGCTACATATCTTTGGCAAAAATAACCCAAATAAGTGTATATTATTTTGGTCTTTATGAAGGTTATAGAGTCTACAAGCTATTGTGCCAATCATTGAAAATTGATCACACCTGATCTACTGACTGCCTCTCTCTTTTCTTGAGACACTAACATGCCAGGAAAGTACAAATACCCCCTAAATTACCCCTTTTTGGAAATTAGGCATTCCAATGTATTTAGTAAAAGGCATGGTGAGTTTCTTGAAGCTTTATTCACATAAACACAAACCAGTCCTTTGAAATATGTGTAGTATATCACAACGTGTCCCTTCACCATGTGATATGGGTGACTGCTACACAGTGACTCCAACACAAATCTTCAGTGAGGTGACACCTCTGTGCTCACAGGCCACTCTCCTTACCGCTGTAATATAACAGCAATAAGTTGTATATCAAAGTGTAAATCCTTCAGTTCTCATCTGGGGCCTTCGCTCTTTTTTGTTTTCAGAGCCTCTAAGACTCATATGTCACCTCTGCGAAGGGACACGTTGTGATCTACTATACATATTTCAAAGGACTTGTTTATGTTTTATGTGAATGGTTTTAGATTTTAGGTGGTTTTACCACTAAACACCTTTTTATAATTTCCTTTTATTATCTCTCTATATAGACGGATTAATAATTTGTCACTTTTACCAATTTTCACTTGTTTTTTGCAGGTGTCTAAGTATATATTTTAGTGAGCAATTTGGATTTATAGTTTTGATTTTCAGTAGTATTCGTTTTGTGAATATAGTTTCTATAATCACTACAGTATTGAGGAATTTGGTATTTATGTACTTTTTAATATACTCTGATAACACTCTTACAGCGCAGCACCACACTATTTTTATTCTCTCAGGAAAATGCAGTCCGTAGAGTCTGCTCTCTGAATCTGAGCGAATGCTTTCTGGTGGACCTTCAGGGTACAAAAGAGCGGTGAAAATTTCTTCTTGGTGTCGAAGATAGGATACAGGGGTCTCGTAGATTTACGGTAAAGAATAGAAGTATTCTAAATGGCCCAATTGAAAAAATGGAGGCTTTTTTATACCAATGGTGGGTTTTTCTTTCTGGAAAGTAAGGTTCGATAATTTTCCGATCATCATTGAAGTCGACTCCCCCCCCCCCCCCCTCCCCCTCCCCCCATGAAAAAATTAAAGTCATGGACACATGCTGGCTTCTGGATTGGACTGTTCCTTCTGGGGATTTCCACATAGGTGCCATTATAAAGGGATGAGAGCATGTAAACGTTCCTTCTGTCCCTCCACCGGATAGCCAATATAGCATCATCCACAAACTCACCGACTCCCCTTGTCATAGTTTTTGATTAACAAAATTTTGCGGGAAGCCCTACCTATTGGCTCTGACTGTACCACATAGTGGAGTTTTCTTCCGGTGAAGATTGCGGAAGAGGGGCAACCTTGTGTAATAGTTATCCGCGTATAGCTGGTAACCCTTTTCAAGGAGTGGATATACACGCTCACAAACAACTTTTCCGCTGACTCCAATGTACTCTGTGCATTAAGGGTGATGCAGCTGGGTATCCTTCCCTTCATACACCAGGAAGACGTAGATGTACTCTGTTGCTCTGTCACATCATTTTGTAGACTTTATCCCCAGCAAAAGGACCCAATATTGGGTTAAACTGCTTGAAGCCCATCCTGCCTGTGAAAAATGGACAAGTGTCTCTGTGAGAGATATTACGGTTAAATATTTGGGCAAATTTCTCAGAGAAAAGCAAAATGTAGAAGTGGACGAATTTTAAAGAATTTGTCATACACTGGATGTTGTCATTGTAATGGAGGTACCACCTAATCATTAGGCATCTTGATCTTGGCGTAATGTATGAGAAGTTTGGCATGTGGTGGATAGGGTTGGTGGACCAGTAGGAGTATAATTCATGTTTTTTTGTCCCAAAAATGTTTTAATTTCCTCCATGGTTAGTTCTCTCCACTCATAGGGAAGGGCATAACTTGAACCTGGGTTGCTTGATATGAACTGTTGTGCATAGAGGTTGCACTGGGCACGATGGATGATAATGGGTCTTGGGTAAAAATTAAATTAAAAATCAATAGGGGCAAAATTCTCTGTTCACCTAGACACCTGGCTGGGCAGTAAAAGGGGGGGATGGTTGCAAAGGTTTTGAAGGGCATGGGGAAGGCTGGCATGGGTCCTAACCCTTTGGGGTTTAGATGACACCCCACTAGTGCTTGGCCTGCCTTTCAGTGGTACTCCATTTCTTGTGGATGCCACTATGCTACTACTGGGGGGCCACTGTGCTAATGGTGGATGGCACTGAGCTGCTGGTTGATGCCACTGATCTATTTGTGGTAGCCTGCTCCTCGCCAGAGCGCCTTTGTTCATGGGCCTACTTTCCTCTTCCTCCAATTCTGTGTTAGACCCACTGCTTAAAATGGGTTAAAATTCTGATTGGACTCAGACTCGGAACTCCCCGCTGCTCTTGTCAGTCAAGCTATGAAGTTGGTATGCCTCTTCACTGGAAACAAACTTTTTTTCGTAATACTGGTGACTGTGGGGTGTGGGGACAAACTGCTGTGATAGGAACACTTGGATAGATGTGGCTGCACTGCTGGGTGCTGAAGAGGCTGCACTTATGTGCACTGATGAGGTTGCACTAATGTGCCTTAATGCACTGCACCAAGGCTGCTTGGATTAGCTGGCACTGAGGCTGCTTGGATTAGCTGGCAGTGACGGGCGCTAATGAAGATACACTGATAGGGTGGAACTGATGTGCACTATTGGGCACTGAAGTGGCACTGACTAGCACTGTAGTGGCCCTGTAGAGCACTGATGTAGCACTGATGAGCCCTTTAGGACACAGATGAGCACTGTAGTGGCACTGATGGCATTGTGGGGCACTGTAGTGGCACTGATGGCATTGTAGGGCACTGGTGAGCACTGATGTGGCACAGATGAGCACTGTAGTGACACTGATGTCATTGTAGGGCACAGATGAGCACTGTAGTAGCACTGGTGGCATGGTAGGGCACATAGGAGCACTGTAGGGCACTGTAAAGCACCATATATATATATATATATATATATATATATATATATATATATATATATATATATATATATATATAAAAAAAAGGAAACTGTGCTGCACTTGATTTCTATCTCCTCTCCACACATGCTGTATCGGTGTGAGGAGAGGAGAAAGCTGAACCCGGCATGACCCTAGGTTGTTTACATTGTGATTAGGGTTGAGCGGACACCTAGATGTCCGTGTTCGACGGGTTCGGCCGAACTTTAAAAAAAAGTCCGGGTCCGTGTCCCGGACTTTTACCGAACTTTTCCCGGACACCGAACCCCATTGAAGTCAATGGGGACCCGAACTTTAAGGCACTAAAATGGCTCTAAAACACCAAAGGAAAGGGCTAGAGTGCTGCAAATGGCAGCAAAACGTAATTAAGAGCATGGCAAGTGCTCTGCAAACAAATGTGGATAGGGAAATAACTTAAAACAACAAAAAAAAACAGAAAAATAAAACAATGTTCTTCTTCATCTCTGAAGGACGAGGCCCATATGGAGTAGGAGGGAGGTTGAGGTGGTGGTGGATGTGGCGGTGACATAGGCATGCGCACAGGGTGTGCCGGGTGTGCCTGGGCACACCCTAATCACCTAGGGCACATAGCATTGCCAGTGAGGAGATGGGAAAGATCTCCCTCGGACCTGTTCTGCTCTATTTCTCTTTGCCTACAGGTACATGGCCCCGATACATTACTCTCCCTGCTGGCAAACACATGCATGTGTATTTCAACTTTGGGGTGCACACCTTAATGCAATAGGCTGCGCACACCTATGGGCGGTGTAGGTGGAAGCGGCGGTGGAGGAGGACCAGGGCCGGATTAAGAGCATCATGGATAAGAGCTGAGGATTTTGAAGGGCCTTAAGGGCCGTGCCTTGCCATGCACCCAGAGGAGGAAGGGTGCAGCCATGCATGCCTAATTCAACATGGGATGATGTCTCTGAAGCCCATAAACACATCCATGCATCGGCAACTGTCCCTCCTTGTCCGGCCTTCACGCTGTGTGGGGAGGTTCTGAGGGTGCTGCCTGGGGAAGCGAGCATAGAAGCCAGACTTCTGTGTTTACAAGTGACAGAAGAGCGGTAACAGTGAATATGGCCAAAACGGGGCCTATATAAAAGGTAGGGGCCTGGAGCTGCAGCTCCAATAGCCCCTACGTTAATCTGGCCCTGAGGAAGAGGACGAGGTAGCCAACACTGCTTCTTTTCACAAATTTTAAATGAGGGTACACCCCAAAAGAGTGAGAAAGAGCAAAAATGGAACAATGGGTGGGTAAGGTCGGTATCCATTGCTATTCTGCATAAGGTACGGAAAAGTCCCGTGGGATCCATGCCTGGTTCATTTTAATGAACGTGAGCTTGTCCACATTGTCTCTGGACAGGCGGCTGCGCTTGTCTGTTATAACGCCCCCAGCCGTGCTAAATACCCGTTCAGATAATACACTGGCTGCAGGGCACGCCAGCACCTCCAAGGCGTAAAGGGCAAGCTCAGGCCATGTGCCCAATTTGGAGACCCAGAAGTTGAAGGGGGCAGACCCCTCATTCACTACATGTAGGCGTGTGCACACATACTGCTCCACCATGTTGGTAAAATGCTGCCTCCTGCTAAGACGTTCCATCTGAGCTGCTGGTGCTGCTGTTTGTTGTGGCGTGCTGACAAAGCTTTTCCACATTTCGGCCATGCTAACCCTGCCTTCTGAGGTGCTGGCGGTGCCCTGGTTGCGTTGGCGACCTCCTCCTCCTCCTCCTCTGCCTTGTGCTTCCACTGCGGCCCCGCTGTCAGATGGGAATGCCAGCAGCATGGCGTCTACCAGCGTGCGCTTGTACTCGCGCATCTTGCGATCGCGCTCCAGTGAGTGAATTAAGGACGGTACGTTGTCCTTGTAACGGGGATCCAGCAGCGTGGCCACCCAGTAATCAGCACAAGTTAGAATGTGGGCAACTCGGCGGTCGTTGTGGAGACACTGCAGCATGTAATCGCTCATGTGTGCCAGGCTGCCCAGAGGCAACGAAAGGCTGTCCTCTGTGGGAGGTGTATCGTCCGTGTCCTCTGTATCCCCCCAGCCACGCACCAGTGATGGCCATGAGCTGGCCTGGGTGCCACCCTGCTGTGAACATGGTTCCATCTCCTCCTCCAGCTCCTCCTCCTCCTCATCCTCCTCATCCTCCAGAACTGTGCCCCTGCTGGACAATTGTGTCCCTGGCGTTTGTGTGTGCAGGAACCCACCCTCGGAGCCCCTTGCGAATGACTGCCCTGAAAGCCTTGGAAATGTTACCTCTTCATCCTCCTCCTCCTCCTCATCCTGTGCCACATCCTCTTCCATCATCGCCCGAATTGTTTTTTCAAGGAGGCATAGAAGTGGGATAGTTAAGCTGAGAACGGCGTCCTTGCCACTGGCCATGTTGGTGGAGTACTCAAAACAGCGCAACAAGGCACACAGGTCTCGCATGGAGGCCCAGTTATTGGTGGTGAAGTGGTGCTGTTCCGCAGAGCGACTCACGCGTGCGTGCTGCAGCTGAAACTCCACTATGGCCTGCTGCTGCTCGCACAGTCTTTCCAGCATGTGCAAGGTGGAGTTCCACCTTGTGGGCACGTCACATATGAGGCGGTGAGCGGGAAGGCCGAAGTTACGCTGCAGCGCTGCCAGGCGAGCAGCAGCAGGGTGAGAACGCCGAAAGTGCGCACAAACGGCCCGCACTTTCTGCAGCAGCTCTGACATATCGGGGTAGTTTTTAAGGAACCTCTGCACCACCAAATTCAGCACATGCGCCAGGCAAGGGATGTGCGTCAAACCGGCTAGGCCCAGAGCTGCTATGAGATTTCGCCCGTTATCGCACACCACCAGGCCGGGCTTGAGGCTCGCTGGCAGCAACCACTCATTTGTCTGCTGTTCCATGCTCCTCCACAACTCCTGCGCGGTGTGTGGTTTGTCCCCCAAACAGGCAAGTTGTAAAACTGCCTGCTGTCGTTTACCCCTGGCCGTGCTGAAGTTGGTGGTGAAGGTGTTACGCTGTCCGGATGAGGAGGCGGTAGAGGATGAGGAAGCGGAGTAGGAGGAGTTAGGAACAGGAGGCAAACTGAAGCGCCCTGCAATCCTCGGTGGTGGAAGGACATGCGCCAAATTGCTATCCGCCTCAGGCCCATCCGCCACTGCATTTACCCAGTGTGCCGTTAGGGAGATATAACGCCCCTGACCGTGCTTACTGGTCCACGTATCGGTAGTTAGGTGGACCTTGGCACAGATGGCGTTGCGCAGTGCACACCTGATTTTTTCCCCCACTTGGTTGTTCAGGGAAGGGATGGCTTGCCTGGAAAAGTAGTGGCGGCTGGGCACGACGTACTGTGGGACAGCCACCGACATAAGGTTTTTAAAACTGTGCGTCTCCACCAGACGGAATGACAGCATTTCAAAGGCCAATAATTTTGAAATGCTGGCATTCAGGGCCAGGGATCGCAGGTGGGTAGGGAGGTACTTCCTCTTCCTCTCAAGTGTTTGGGAGATGGAAAGCTGAACGCTTTCACGGGACATTGTGGAGATGGTTGTTGGTGACCCAGGTGGTGGTGTTGCTGACAGATCGTCTGTTTGCGGGGTGGCAGGTGCCGGTATCACTACAGATGTGGCCGGAGCGGCCGAGACTGCAGCAGAAGAGGAAGCAGGATGAGCCAGAGACGTTTCTTGGTTTTGAAGGTGTGTACTCCACTGCAGCTCGTGCTTTGCACTTAGATGCCTGATCATGCAGGTTGTGCTCAGGTTGAGAAGGTTTATGCCTCGCTTCAAGCTCTGATTGCACAGGGTGCAAACCACTCGTGTCCTGTCATCAGCACATTTTCTAAAGAACTTCCACGCTAGAGAACTCCTTTGAGCTGACTTTGGTGCGCTCGTTCCCTTGCTGCGTTGGGCAGTAGCGGGCGTAGTGTCTAGGGCACGGCCGCTCCGCTTCTGCACCCTGCTCCCTCTTCTGCTGTGCTGGTGGCTCTGTGCGACCACCGCCTCTTCCTCCTAACTACTCAGGTCACCTGCATGACGTTCATTCCATGTGGGGTCGAGGACCTCATCGTCCTCCACATCATCTTCCACCCAGTCTTCACCCCTGCCCTCCTTGTCGGTCTCCACAATGCTGAACGCCGCAGCAGTTGGCACCTGCGTTTCGTCATCATCGGAGACGTGCTGCGATGATCCTTGCATGTACTCATCTTGAGAAATAAGTGGTTGGGCATCGTTGCACTCAATCTCTTCCACTTCTGGGGCAGGGCTAGGTGGATGGCCCTGGGAAACCCTGCTGACAGAGTCATCAAAAAGAAGAAGAGACTGCTGTATGGCTTGGGGCTCAGACTGCTTGCCTGATTTGCAAGGGGGTGAGGTGAAAGACGGTTGGACATCGGCTGCAGGTGCCAACTGTGACCTTTCTGCAGTAGACTGGGTGGGAGACAATGTGAAGGAACTGGAGGCACTGTCAGCAGCAAACCAATCTACTATCGCCTCCACTTGTTCTGGCCTCATCACTTCTAGGGGCGTATGATGCCCTACCAAATACTGATGCAGGTTCTGTCGCCTACTCACACTTGAGGAAGTTGTTTCACTTGTGCGTGTAGCTGGCACAGATCGACCACGTCCTCTCCTTGCAACAGGAGCTCTACCAGCAGCACCACGACCCAGGCCACGGCCCTTATTTGACGGTCTCCTCATATTTCTGTAATTTAAGATCTTGCCCTAGAAAGGTTTTTATTGAATAGCGGAATAGGAAATATGATCCAAAAAAGTGTATGTATCTCGCACGTACAAAACCACACTAGGCCCCAATTACTATTGTTTCTACCCCTAAAAGGATGGATGAGGAGTAGGAGGAGTATGGAACAGACAGCACCCTCAAATCTTCAGAAGTATGAGATGAACCTCAAAAACTTGGAAAGGTGGATCTCACACGTACCGACACAGACTATCCCGCAATTCAATTGATCCTCAAAGGTTTTTATTGAATAGCGGAATAGGAAATATGATCAAAAAGAAAGTGTATGTATCTCGCACGTACACCACCACACTAGGCCCCAATTACTATTGTTTGTACCCCTAAAAGGATGGTTGAGCAGTAGGAGGAGGAGTATGGAACAGGCAGCACCCTCAAATCTTCAGAAGTATGAGATGAACCCCAAAAACTTGGAAAGGTGGATCTCACACGTACCGACACAGACTATCACGCAATTTAATTGATCCCCAAAGGATTTAATTGAATAGCGGAATAGAAAATATGATCAAAAAGAAAGTGTATGTATCTCACACGTACACCACCACACTAGGCCCCAATTACTATTGTTTGTACCCCTAAAAGGATGGTTGAGCAGTAGGAGGAGGAGTATGGAACAGGCAGCACCCTCAAATGTTCAGAAGTATGAGATTGTGTTCACTGCACCCCACAAAGATTGTGTTCACTGCACCCCACAAAGATTGTGTTCACTGCACCTCAAAAAGGATTTTGTTCACTGCACCCCACAAGGATTGTGTTCACTGCACCCTAAAAGGATTTTGTTCACTGCACCCCAAAAAGATTGTGTTCACTGTACCCCCCAAAGATTGTGTTCACTGCACCCCACAAAGGATTTTGTTCACTGCACCCCAAAAAGATTGTGTTCACTGCACCCCAAAAAGGATGTTGTTCACTGCACCCCAAAAATGATTTTGTTCACTGCACCCCAAAAAGATTGTTCACTGCACCCCACAAAGATTGTGTTCACTGCACCCCACAAAGGATTTTGTTCACTGCACCCCAAAAAGATTGTGTTCACTGTACCCCCCAAAGATTGTGTTCACTGCACCCCACAAAGGATTTTGTTCACTGCACTCCAAAAAGATTGTGTTCACTGTACCCCCCAAAGATTGTGTTCACTGTACCCCCCAAAGATTCTGTTCACTGTACCCCACAAAGATTGTGTTCACTGCACCCCACAAAGGATTTTGTTCACTGCACCCCAAAAAGATTGTGTTCACTGCACCCCAAAAAGGATGTTGTTCACTGCACCCCAAAAAGGATTTTGTTCACTGCACCCCAAAAAGATTGTGTTCACTGCACCCCACAAAGATTGTGTTCACTGCACCCCACAAAGGATTTTGTTCACTGCACCCCAAAAAGATTGTGTTCACTGTACCCCCCAAAGATTGTGTTCACTGCACCCCACAAAGGATTTTGTTCACTGCACCCCAAAAAGATTTTGTTCACTGTACCCCCCAAAGATTGTGTTCACTGTACCCCCCAAAGATTGTGTTCACTGCACCCCACAAAGATTCTGTTCACTGTACCCCACAAAGATTGTGTTCACTGCACCCCACAAAGGATTTTGTTCACTGCACCCCAAAAAGATTGTGTTCACTGCACCCCAAAAAGGATTTTGTTCACTGCACCCCAAAAAGGATGTTGTTCACTGCACCCCAAAAAGGATGTTGTTCACTGCACCCCAAAAAGGATTTTGTTCACTGCACCCCAAAAAGATTGTGTTCACTGCACCCCACAAAGGATTTTGTTCACTGCACCCCAAAAAAGATTGTGTTCACTGCACCCCAAAAAGGATTTTGTTCACTGCACCCCAAAAAGGATGTTGTTCACTGCACCCCAAAAAGGATTTTGTTCACTCCACCCCAAAAAGATTGTGTTCACTGCACCCCACAAAGATTGTGTTCACTGCACCCCAAAAAGGATTTTGTTCACTGCACCCCAAAAAGATTGTGTTCACTGCACCCCACAAAGATTGTGTTCACTGCACCCCACAAAGGATTTTGTTCACTGCACCCCAAAAAGATTGTGTTCACTGCACCCCACAAAGATTGTGTTCACTGCACCCCACAAAGGATTTTGTTCACTGCACCCCAAAAAGATTGTGTTCACTGTACCCCCCAAAGATTGTGTTCACTGCACCCCACAAAGATTCTGTTCACTGTACCCCACAAAGATTGTGTTCACTGCACCCTAAAAGGATTTTGTTCACTGCACCCCAAAAAGGATGTTGTTCACTGCACCCCAAAAAGGATTTTGTTCACTGCACCCCAAAAAGGATGTTCACTGCACCCCAAAAAGGATTTTGTTCACTGCACCCCAAAAAGATTGTGTTCACTGCACCCCAAAAAGGATGTTGTTCACTGCACCCCAAAAAGATTGTGTTCACTTCACCCCACAAAGATTGTGTTCACTGCACCCCAAAAAGGATGTTGTTCACTGCACCCCAAAAAGGATTTTGTTCACTGCACCCCAAAAAGGACGTTCACTGCACCCCAAAAAGATTGTGTTCACTGCAGCCCAAAAAGATTGTGTTCACTGCAGCTCACACACAGAAAAATGGATGTGGATCACTGACACCTGCCTATCTCCTATCCCACACCACACAGCAATATCGATTGTAGTTTGTAGAACACAGTTTCCCTAAAATTCAGCAGCAGCAGCCTCTCCCTAACATGATTGAGAAGAGATCGTAGATCAGGATTGAGTGCAGAGTCACCCCACCCCCCACACAGCAATATCGATTGTACTTTGTAGAAGACACTGACCCTATAATTCAGCAGACTCTATCCCTAAAATGCCTACAACTCGCCCTGCCTAAACACTCCGACCTGTCCCTCAATTCTATCCGGACACAAATGGTTTTTTCCTGCCTGTCTTTCCCTAATCAGCAGCCAGCATGTTGATGTGTGCTCTGTCCCTGATCTAAGCAGGAGAATGAAGACGCTGCGGCTGCCTGGAACTTATAAAGACTTGGTCACATGCTTCAGACGGCCAATCACAGCTACTGAGACATTTGCAGGCATGGCTGGGATGGCTTAAGGCACACCAGTTAAACGATTGTTGATTGGCTGTTGAAAGCCCGCCATGAAAAGAGCGCCAAAGCCAAAACCCGGAAATAAAACGCCCGAACACGGATTTTTACCCGAACATACAGTAAAGTGTCCGTGTCCGTGTTCGGGTACAAAAAATCCAATTATTCGGTACGAACACGAATAATACAGTCCGTGTTCGCTCAACACTAATTGTGATCGTTCCATCATTCGACCTTTTACCACGATCCGTGATGAATCGGGTCCTGTGAAACCAGCAAGCACGGTCACTACTGTATGCACACCCCAGGAAGCCCGAGTTTGGGAAGATGTCCCTGTACGCCCTCCCAGAACTAGCCGACCATGATGTAGCCACCATTCGGCTATGGCACAGTCTGCAAGTGGTTAAACATGCAGTAAATGGCACGCAACGCACTGAAATATACTGCGTTAAACGTGCACTAATGCACTGAACTATAATGCAAAAACAAGCTGACACTATAGTAAAATGAATGGTCACTAATTGAACTATCACTAGATTCACACTAAACTGATATTCTACACTGACAATAGAATCAGAATCGCACACTAACTCTAGTCGCATTGAACAGAGCCCTGTTCTATCTCTCTCCTCGCCTATATCACACTACAAATGGCCACTATTGAAAGAATATGTTTATAGTGTGGGGTGGGACTAAGAGCATTGAGCCATAATTGGATAGTCATCATTACTTTCTCCAATCATGGCTATGACAGTGCTCTGTGCCCTGATTGGGCAAAGCTTTCATTGCTTCAGCCAATCAGTGCTTCCAGTTCACTCTGCGGCAGCGCAGTGCATTGTGGTCATTAGATGGTCCGAACCAATGGTCAAACTTGTCACTTAAATAGGTTTTCCTTAGGATTATCTTTCTGGTTCGTATTGCTTTTACAGCAACAAAAAAGGTTTTGCCACGTAAAACATTTAAAGGGTAACTCCATTTTCGTGGTGGAAAAAAAAATTGCAAATTAAAGAAAAAAATAATCTAGCGTATAAAATTGTGACACAAGTCATATTGTAATTGAAGGTGATTTCAATCTGCAGCCACTGTAATTTTCTGAAAGTGCAATGCAATATGGCTACCTGGAGTTGTTCTGTACACAGAAAGTGTACTGACCACCCCCCAGAAACATAATTTCCTGCTTTTGTGATTGGCTCACCAATTTTCCCAGAAGTCTGCCTAAGATAAACGTCAGATTTCAGGCATCCCCCATCATACACCATCATACACTAGAAAGGGTTAAGTAGCCCGGTCAATTCAATGGAATTAAAAGTTTGTATGTTTTAATGTTTTTTCAATGTTCCTCAAGGCTCCTATCTATTTCGCTGCAATGATATGAAAGTTTGTAGAAGATATGCGGCATAACAATATTCTGTATATTAAGTAGTAGGTGGAGATCGTCCGCTTCCTCTTCCTATTGGCTGTTATGCCTGTGGGGGAGAGGAATACATACTCTGCTTACACAGGAAATGCCCTTGTCATCAGCACAGGAAGCAGCATCATTTCCTGCTTACACAGGAAATGCCCTTGTCATCAGCACAGGAAGCAGCATCATAGATATGAGACGACAGGAAGTAAACAAAGCAAGTACTTCCGGTGGACATCCCGACCTTCCAGACTGTAACCACACATCATAACAATATTTGGTGATGCCCAAGAGTCCCCTTATCCCCTTTTGGTTCATTTGGACTTTGCTATTAAAGAGTATGATAAGTGGCCAGTCTACAGGTAAGAAGGGGAGGGTCCCGAACCCCGGAAGTACTTGCTACAGGGCATATATAATGGCGGTAGTGATGGCGCTGGCTCTACCTCCTATCTAAGTGGATGCCCTATCGGGAGAAACGCGTCAGAGAGGAGGCGCCGCGTCATCACATCTAGACCAGGCAGCGGTCCGCACTGCAGGCGGACCCCGCCATACAGCTCCTCCGTGAGGGAACTCGCTATTATTGTCTTCACAACTGTAAGTGCAACCATCTGTTTTAATAAAAATCTACTGTTGGTAATGCACCATTGCGGTCCCCTCTGTTGTGTCCCCTATTATTGAGGTCGACCAGACTAAGGAGTTACAGCAGCCAATCAGAGTCTAGCCACCTTTGGCAGGATCTTCTTTCGTCAGGCTTTCTGACTGGGTCTGTTCCTCTTGGACACAAGCAACTACATCAGCCATCCTAGAGTCCAGTAACCCCCGGCAGGACCACTCATCACCATAGAACCAGGGTTCTTGTTTGGCTTTTGTCCGGTAAGAGTCTAGGGAGCACGAGTGTGTCAGAGTACCTTCTGTATTTCTGGGAACTTTTCTACCTGGCTGCATGACCTTTGGAGCGGTCATATTCATATATGCCCTTAACGTTTAACTTCTGGTAAGAGGCCAAGCTGGTGGTGGGACTTTGCTCCTTCCAATCACAGTTCACCTTTCCCCAAGCTGGAAGTTTTTGTCACCATTTTTTGCACTTTATTTATGGACTTATAATATGGACGTTTATTGCACATTGGTGTATCACTAGTCACCTTCTGGACATTTTTTGTTTTACACGATTTGCATACGTTTTCATTTTTTTGCATTATTATTGCATTTTTGGTTTATTTGTTTACATCATTTTGTATGTTGCACATATGCACTAGGGCAGCGCACCTGATTTCTTTACCTATTCTACAACATACACTCTAAGGTAGCAGCACACCCTATATTGAATCAGCGCACTTTCCTACCCACCACATCCCCCTGCAACAAATGTCATTTTTGGTGAGATACTTCTAATAGGAACATGTCTAAAGGCCCGTACACACGATAAGAAAATCTGAAGGGAAATTTCGTCCGACTACCGATCTTCCAATTTTCGGATTGTTAGTATGGTGCTTCCGACAGCCAACTCCGACTTTTCGGCTGACAAAATCCTGATGTGCAGGCTATATAATTTTTGTCGTCCGTAATACAACGTCCGATTTTCGTCTCATTAGTACAGATTTCGACGGAAAAAAATCTTAAGAGCAAGACTAGGCATGCTCAGAGACGAAAGAACACATACAAAGCAATCCGACACATGACATCACTTCTGAAGTAGAATTCTGTCGTACAGGAAAATTCGTATGAAAATAACCTCTTCACTTTCCACATCAGACTAGCATGCCACAAAAATCGTTCGATAATCTGATCGTGTGTACGGGCCTTAAAGGGATGCAGGCCCAACAGATTTCCTCATTCGTGCTCTGTAGAAACCACTCCCATTAGACCCACTCAGCTAAAAGGGAGACGAGGATCTGTGAGCATCAGCAACATAATTACTCAAGAACTTTTTTTTTTTCTTTTTTAAATGCACATGAAAGAATTTAGCTTAATGGGAATATTCTTTAGAAATGTGTAGTAATATAAATGTTGTTTCTGTCTATAGTTTTGTAGTTATTTCTACACGAGCGCATTTGGATTTTTTTGTTTTCTGCTAAGTAGTGCTAATACAGTGGTCTTGGTGCACAGATTATCTCACTGTATGTCGTGGAGCATATTTCTTTCCTGCAACTACGGTTTCACTGACAGTGATTATCACTATTGGTCATTGCAGCTGCTAGCCGTAATCGCAAGCAAATCCTGCGCGCTGGTTGTATCAATCAACTTGTTACATTCATCCTGCCCTTAACGGTTCGAAACTCTGCCTATTCAGCAGGAGTTGACCGAGATTCGGAGCCTGTATGGCCAGCCTAAGGGCCCTTTCACACAGGTGGACCGTTCAGATCCGCCTGTCAGTTTTTTTGGCAGATCTGAACGGTCACCCCATGCATCTCTATGGGGCATCGGATGTCAGTGGAGACATGTCCGCTGACATCTGATCCGATCCATCAAATCTGGAAGGATGGAAACCCTATTTTCCATCCATCCAGCGGATTGGATCGGATGAGAACAGACCGACGGTCCGTTCCCATCCGATTCGCCCATAGAGATGCATGGGGACCTGACAGCTGTGTCTCCACACACAGCACAGAGAACAGCTGTCATCCTGCTCAGCGGGGGATCGGCAGATTGATCCTCCGCTGAGATAAACCGAGTCCGTTTGACGGACTCCTAGTGTGAAAGAGCCCTTAGTCTAGCAGGGATCAACTTTTCGTTTAAAAGGTGCATGTTAAAAGAAAACCTTTTGAGAAGCTCTTTACGATTGTTATGGGTTAGGTTTTATGTTTGAATCCTTTGCTTTGGCCACCTTGTCAACCAGGTTGAGTGGAGCTGCAATCACAACTTTTGGTACTGGTTGACATACATGAAATGTTAGCAATCTCTGCAGCTAGGATATAGCAGGAAAACTTTTAGTTTCCCAAACTACCCAAAAAGGTGCTTTTTTTTTTTTTTCCTATTGTGCCCTTATTGAAAATGCTATTTTCTTTGCCAGTAACCAATGTGAAAGTGAGACGAAATCCCAAAATGGGGCTATAGAAAAGGGTAAAAGTTTGGAGTTTGGCTTAAACATGTTGAATATGAATAATATGTGGGGCAACCTATCAAAATGTACAATCCATATTTAAATCTTCTAGGTTATTATTTTTCAAATATAATATAAAGCTTAACACAGACTCATTCTTTTGAACATCTGCATGTAATTGAACATACTGCTTGCTTATTCACTTATTTTTATGTTGCCTTCTTTGACATTTCAATGAGACTTATCAAGCCATGCACCTGGTATATATAATCTCAGCCAATAAATGTTTGATTGATTGAAAGGTTTGTGCGCACAGACATGACATTTCACACTATATCGATTCAGTATGCTATAAAAAAAAAGGTTTATGTGCCTGTAAAGAGCAATAAATACCAAGCTCTATGAGCGGTGGAAATTGGTTTTACGAAGTGACCTTGCATCATGTTGATCATTTCCTTGTATATTAAAACATCGTACTCTCTGTAAATATTCACAGGATTCTTCTATATGGTTTGCTAGTGGCCATGCATTATATGGAACATTTATCAGGCAGTTTTGTTGTTGTTGTTTTCACTTTCAGAGAGAAGGTAGAATCCGGAACACTTTCCTGGATGTCACTGCATTAATAAGCTATTCATAGAATTTAGAATTTAAAAAAGTTCCACCACACAGCTCACTTGGATGTGCATATTTAAAAACCAAAGACTGCAAGTTTTTAGCCCTCCTTTAAATATTTCTTTCAATCAATTTTATATTTAAAAATGGCTTTCTCAACGTATCCATAATTTATTATTTGAGTGTAAAGTACACATTTATCTGCAGAAAATGTGGGTGAAGATTACACCAACCAAAATTCCAACTACCGTATTTTCCGGCGTATAAGACGACTGGGCGTATAAGACGACCCCCCCCTAATTTTCATTTACCGGTAATACTTATACTTAGGTTACCTTGGAGATATTATACTCGGCGTATAAGACGACCCCCTATTTTTGGGTGATTTTTTTGAGGTTCAAAAGTAGTCTTATACGCCAGAAAATACAGTATTTGTTGTAAAATTTTCTTTAACTTGACTCATGTGCTGCTTCAATTCTTCACCCTCCTTACCTACATACAACAATGTCTCCTTTGATACATGGATTAAGGCTACACGGGCTAAGACTACATACTATAGATACACTTTGCTTAATAAAGGGTAAATGCGTACCCAAAACATCACTGTATTAATGGGATTGTTTCATAAAAGCTTTTATTTGCAATGCGGCTATTCCACGTGGTTTTAACCATTGTGATCTCAATAAAACATTTTTAAAAAGGCCTTTCCTACTCACAATCTGGATCAACACTACCCATAAATATGAAATGATTTTCACATGAAGTATGGTTGGAAGATGATCACGTGTGTTTTTTTTTCCAGAAATTATCAGTTGGGTGTCTGTCACTGCTGTACATTTTTTTTTCTAGGGAAAAGTTGATTGCTTGAACTTGAATTTTCTGAATGATTGCGATGTTTCCCAGTGATAAATCTGGTGTAAGATGCATGTTTCGATCTTTTATAGGGAAGGGTAGATCTCACAAACTAGAAAAATTCCCAGCTCAACTCACCAACCCGTTTGCTTACCATCCAAAATAACCTGTCTAACAGTATGCATTAAAGACAGGGGTTTAGTTAGCACACCTTTGCAAACGCGGGCATAAGCTGCAGGGCCCCTTCACAGCACCCTGTATTACCTGCAATCCTAACTCCTGTAAATCTGAGAGTCTCCACATTGAGAGCGCATGTGGCCCCGCAGCTTATGCATGCGTTTGCAAATGTGTGCTTACTAAACCCCTGTTTTTAACGCAGAGAGAGGTTAATTTGGTTGGTAAGCAAACTGGCGGGTGAGTTGAGCTGGGAATTTTTCTGGTTGTGTCTTGCATGCATTGGCCTTCCATGTGTGCCTTGCTGTGAAGGCCAGTTTTAGGTGGGGGCTGAGGCCATTTTGTTTTGTTCTGTATTTTCTTTTATTTAAAACAAGAGTGGTTAACATTGCAAGGGTATTGCAAAATCCAATGGAAAACTGTCACAATAAACTGTAAACCTCTTGATTAAAATATAGTCAGATTTCTATTGAGATGCATTAAGGGTTCAGAGAAGAAACAGACCAGCAGCAAATCTAAGTGGCACAAATAAGTTACATGTTAAATTAAAAAAATTAAAACACAAGGATTGTAGGTTTTTTATTAATGTGTATGCAGATTTCTCATTTACATTTCTGATGGTTACACCTACTGTGGTGCCATTGGCTTAGTTAGCCAATCAATAGAGATGGGGTGGGGCTCAACATGGTTCTGTTTTTGAATGGATACACAGAGCTGCAGCTCCGCTCGGGTGCCCCCCATAGCAAGCTGCTTTCTGTGGGGGAACTCTACAGGGGGGAGGGGCCAAGAGAGCCAAAGAGGAACCCAAGAAGAGAGGGATCTGAGCTGCTCTGTGCAAAGTCACTGCACAGAGCAGGTAAGTATAACATGTTTGTTATTTTAAAATAAAAAAGTGACTTTTCAATCACTTGCAAACCTAAAGTGATTGTGTTTTTTGTATTTTGTTTTTTTCCAAATAGTTTGGAAATTTCCACTAAATTTCTCCCAAATGAAACTGTAGAGCACAGAGTTAAAAAAAAAAATAAAAAATAAAAAAAAGTTTTCCCCTCCTTTTTATTGGGTCACATAACTGCATTGTTCTTTAGAAGTGCAATGACAAGGAGTCCTTGTTAATCAAACACTGTTACCCACTCTGTCTAGCTTCAAGCTGATTAGGTCACCAGCAGCACCACCTGATGGGGTGGAAAAGTGTATTTGACAGTGGCTTCTCCTGTCATTTCAAGGCACTTTATAATCATGTTTAATCATTTTTAGCGCTGCACTTTAATTGTATATATTGTATGGGTTTGTCTGTTGGCCTGTGCTGGCTATTTTTGTTATTTAATTAGCGCAGGTTTTTCTGGTTTTTGGATTCTCCTGTCATTGCCGGTTACAGCACGGCAGACTAGTCTTGCTCCCCAACCAGGAGTTTCAGATCATGAAAAGGCAAAGAGGGCCTGCAGGATGCTAATTGCAGCAGCACATATACCTCTGATTTATCTATTGAGATAGACTTGTGGACCATTTGTTAACGTATATGAAAAGCATTGAATATGTGCAGCACATGAACATTTCTTCATGCTTGATCCCTCTAAAGAACCTGTAACTGTAGAAAAATATTGTTACCACTGTTGGTTTTGCAGAAATGGACTCTGCTCCTAAGGCATCATGCACACAACACTGTTCAACATTGAGCATTCGTTGCCTTTTTTTTTTTTCCAGCCTGTAAAACCCCCCTTTATAGGCATTTACAGGTGTATTTGAAGACCAGCTTTTTACAGGAAGGGAAAAAAAACTGCCAACGGTGCATTGAGGAGCTGAATGGCAGAAGCCGAAAAGTGCATAAATGCAAGACCCATCTAGTGTTTAAGTGATAATGCATTCCAATGGCAAGAATAAATTAATAATCTGCTCAATAGAATGCAATAGTGCTGAAAGCTGAGACGCGCCTAAACGTAGGAAGTGGCTTTTATCAGATTTTTTTTTTTTAACCACTTTAAGACCAGGCATTTTCTGGAAAGCATTTAAAACTCCAAGATTAGCGTTTTTGAATACTTTCAATTTTCAAAAAATGGTGCAGTTAAGATGCTGGTAAACCGATTGGGTCTCCTGGGGGGGCGTAAGGCGAAGGGAGGGGGGGACATCCCCTCCCGCTCTTTGTAAAGACAGCCGAGCGGCAACTCATCCACCTTGGTTGCCATTACAAGAAAGCCGACTGTCTGCTCTAAACAACGGTACTGAGATGATGCCTCTAGCTGCATCACCCTGGTACAACCCCCGAAAGCCGAGGCCACATATTTGTGTTCTGTTGGCGCTAAGGGGTTAAAGTATTTTCCAATTTTGCAGCTGTTTTAGGAAGAACACCTACTTTTTATATTTGTTTTAATGTTCTCCTTTTAAGTACTAACTTAAGTTTAACTTAAAACATTAAAATTGCAGCTTACCTCTTCCTTTTTTTTTTGTTCTATCTTGGAACCTTGAGCACTATAAAAGTTTACATCGCTCTTTGTTTGATGGGGCTGGGCAGCTATGTTTGCCATAATTACCCATCTGTACTCTGGAGGCAGATATTCATTATCAGTTGTAACTATATTTCAACACTGCTAGAACACAAAGGTTTTAAAGGTTTATTGGTATAGAACCAGCTCTTGGGACATTTTGACCTTTTTTCAAAAATCCTTGATGCCAGCCATGACACCTTCTGCTAAGACTATATGTAAAAGGGATATTAATAGATTTAAAAAATATATATATGCTGTGTGAATGGGAATACATAACAAAATTGACTGCAGAAGTGAAAATACACTTTTAAAACAGGCAGTTTTTTGTTTTCTTGTTTTTCTTATACTGAACATGAAAACCGATAAATTCAAGTGCATTAACACACATAAAGATCCTTAGCTGTCAAGTTTCTTCCATGTCTGTTGGCCTGACTGTGGACTGATAGAGACTCTGTCTTTAGAGATCCTTTGTAACCTTTCACCGTGTTAATGAGCTTCAACAACTCGTCTTCCCTTCTCTGAAATCAGATTTGATTGGGTCACATTTCTAATTAGCAGAGTTCTATTTTGAATAGCAGGTAATCCAAACTGCTACAGCTTGCTAAATACCTGTTGAAGTTGGCTACTTGCATCTTTAACACTACCTGGACTCAGACTAAAGGCTGCTCTGGGCTTGATGAAAGCTGTCTATGTGTAACTGCTTTGTATATGCTTGCTAAAAGGGAAGCTTTCCAGACCATCATTTGCTAGCTAAGATTTAAAAAAAAAAAAAAACTGACTCCCGCAAAAACTAGCCACAGCTAACACTTTTTTTTTTTCTACCCGCCTAGTGATCCACCTTCCCACATCCGCCTTTACAGCTATTCTATTTTAATGATGGTGTATATTAGCACGTAGAAGTTTAACCCATACCTGCAGTCAGCTAATTACAGCTCAGGTGGCAGTGACAAGCCATAGCAGGCACCCCTTAGTTAATAAAGATCAACTTGGATCAATGCCTGCAACCTTAGAAATTCTATTGCTAATTTTTGCACATTTCAGGTCTGTAAATGTCTTTTTAGCATCCCTTTTTTTATTTTTTCTTCCATTATCTAAATACAGATATAAAGTGTTCATATACAATGCAGATATGTAGACTATTCTCACTCTTCTACTGTCTGCTCTTTGCTGACCTTAGCTGAAAAATCACTGTAGCGTTGCTGTTCTTCTATATTTTGTGAGCTGCTGACAGTGCTGTCTAGAGACTACCAGGCCTGATGTTGGTGTCAGCTGTCTTCTGCTGGCTGAGAGCAGTAAGTACTTTGGTTTGGCTATTTCAGGGGTGATAAACTTTTCAGAAAAATGTTATTCTGTTTTTGCTTATTAAGTAAAATGTGTCTTTATAAAGCATTGTAATCACACTTTTTTTTGATTTGGAGCAATATTTACAGCGAGTGCCATTAATGCAGCGCCATTGGTTTACTATATGGAAATTGGCTTTTCACTTTGCAAGAGAGGTTTTACTTTGCACAGGAATTTTCCCTTTGCTTAGTGAATGAGCTGAAACTCTTCGAACTCCATCAACCATTTATGTGTAAGCAAAAATGCTTTTTTTTTTTCCCCTTACATGTGATTGGGTTTTCTTTTGTAAAGTAACATTTGCCACATTTATGAAGCTCCGAGAACATTGCCTTGCAACGTGAAAATTTGATTGTACAGCCTGTTTGCCTTCAGTAAATCAACCCCGGTCTTTTAGACTGTACTTGCAGATTTTATAGGAGACAGATCCACCAATCTTGACAGTGTCTGAAAGGTAGATAATAATTTTAGTTTCATGTGGTATTTAATTGACGCAAACCTATTTTTCACCATAACCAGGTTTATCATAGCTTATTGTGACCAGGAGGCCTCCTGACAATTGCATTATTATAGGATTTGTAATTGCAATCCTGTTACATGATTGCTCAGTCTAGTTTTTCTGTTGTCTGTCTTTGAATACAGTACAGTACTTTTGTATAATACAAAAGATCATTTCCCCCAATTAGAAAAAAGGGATGTCCTATGACTAGTATTTCCATAACCCTACGACTAACCTTGAACAATGTGGAGAGTGCAACATCTGGTGGCACTGTGCATGCTAGCTAATTGGCTTCTAACTTCAGCTTGTTCAGTTACACTTTGACAAAATACTTGGAAGCTGAATAATTTTTATGCAGAGCTGCACCAGATGTTGAACTCTCCAGTTTTAGTAAATCAACCCCAATGTCCCACAAATCAGTCTTTGATTTGGTTGAATCATTAGTGGACACTGGCGAAGTGTGAAGCCTGCCTTAGGCAGTTTGTGCATTTGTGAAATGTTGTGTTCATTTCTGAAGCCGGGGAACTACAGACTAATATAAAAATTAATTCCTTAAGCTATGAATGTGTTTGTAGTGTATGACACAGGGTAATGAAGCCATAAACACAAGGTTTCTTGTTTTATTCTCTAACTGGCAAAGCAAGATGCCTCCGAAGCATGCTTTGTACAAACTGTGATGACTCCTGCAAATGTAACAGTTTGTGCTGCTCACAGTTTAAACACATTGATCATCAATAACTATGACATAGCCACTTAATAAACAAACATAATGTAATAATTATTCAGCTAACAGGCTGCCACATTATTATTGCATTCTAGGGAGATAATTGTGATGTAGCAGTTGGTGGAGTGGCTATAGGTATTTGGTCAGAGTTGAATAACCCACAAGGCAATCTAGGCAGTAGCCTAGGGGCCAGGTGGATGCCCAGGGGACCCAGCAACAACTTTCATCTTCCTGCAGTAAATCAAGGAAAAGTACGTCAAAAAATCTATTTGCCTGTCACTTCAAGGGAGATTTTTATTTATAAGCAGTTGGTATCTGATGGAACCATGCCAATATAGACAATACAAACTGGCTTCAAAGTGCTGATGATTCTTAAACTGGTGTAACTTTTCAAGCCATCAAGACTTTAGGCAGGAGTATCTGGACAAGTCTGTACTCTTCAGAGGCTGCTTCCTTCTTTTTTTTTTTTTTTTTTTTTTTTTTTACAATTACTGGTTTTAACAATATAACATGATCACTGATCTACAATGTTCATGATAGAGGTCATTAATCATAAAATGTAACCCTATTTTGTGCTTAGTGTTTGTCTTTTTACTTTTGTAGTCAAGTTTGAGAGGAGCCCACTTTATGCCTTTTACAGTATGTGTACAAAGTGTGTGTGTGTGTGTATGTATGTATGTATGTATGTGTGTGTATATATGTGTGTGTGTATATGTATGTGTGTATATATATATATATATATATATATAATAAAGGGATCGACCGATAATCGGCAAAGCTAATCTATTGAGGGCCAATCTGCACTTTCCCCGATATATCTGAATCGGCCACCAAGGTATTGCTGATATTTCGGGAAAGTGCTTGTACCGGAGTGATGCTTGCAGCTAAAGGCACCGGCATCCATAGCCGGCTGTCTTGTAATGACAACCGATGTGGCTGAGAAGCCATAGAGGACGCCCCCCCCTCCACGGCTTGCCCGGGCAACCAGTCTGCATAGCCGCCGAAGACCCGATCAAAGCTGCATTCGGCTCTGATCGGGTCTCCATGCAAAAACCCAGAAGTGATGTCAAGACATCCCTTCCGAGTAATGGTGCCAGATTTAAAAAATTAAAGCATTCAAAACAGCCAAACTTGGCGTTTTGAATGCTTTTAAGTGCAGAGGAGAGGTTTGGGGTCTTTTAGACCCCCCAGATCCCTCCACAAGAGTACCTGTCAAAGAAAAAAAATATCAGCTTGTATCGGCCGATACCGATATGCATTGACCAAAATATCGTTGGTATCGGCAACGAAAAACCGATATCGGTTAATCATGGCTGCCCCCACACACAAATCATGGATAAAAAAAATGGGCCTTGGTGCACAGCAGAGACTGCAGCTCATATAAACCAAAAAAGAGGGGCACGTTTCGACGAGGCACAAGCTTGTTTTCCTCAGGATGGCAAACAAATGAAGTAACACAACATTTATGCCCTAAAACCCCTCCAATCATTATCACCCACATGTGATGACATCAACTACAAAGTTCCAGCTAAAAACAATCATGGGAAAATGTCCAGATTTGGGAGAAACAAAAACCAACAACAAACGTACCTGCAAAACAAACATAAAAAAAGAGACCAAAAATCAGTAATGTAATGTGTATGGGGAAAAAAATACAAGGGGGTGCTGCAGAGAAACCGGTAGCACCAGGAATGTAGATTGAGACCGGTACAACAACAGACATGAACCCAGTGTAAAGTCACCAAATAAGTGTGCTGAAGATGAAAATAAACAGATAAGTGATAAGTTAAAAACAATTTGAGATCAGAACAGGGAGAGCACCTGGTGCTCTGCAGCACCCCCTTGTATTTGGGGTGTATAACAAACTGACTCTGATTGTACACTGCTAAAACAAGTTGACACTTGGCTATAATTATACTGCTTTGACCATGCAGTTATAACACTTATGGGAGGCCTGTATGCAGACAAAGTGGGTTCATCTGGCCTAACATATATTCACAGCATATGGAGTGATACCTCGGTGATGTCTGCTATTGAATGCACTTTTTGGAGTGTGCTTTCATGAGTGCATTTCCAATGATTCATACAGATGTTTATGTGCATAGCATGCAGGTGGTTTTCCCCTCTTGGGCTTGTGTGGCAAGAAGCAAATGCCAAGTGTGCCAGTTATAGGAACCTATTTAAATGCTTGTCTAATTTATCATTTGCCTAGCTTCTTTCCACCCTGGAATTTCATTACATGCAATACTTAGCTATGCTGGGTGTTAAGCATTTACTAGGCCATTGGTCCTTTTAAGATTGTCCTCAGATTAACATTTAGAGAGGAATTTGTACTCCAATTATTTAGTTTAGTTCAATGTAATGTTATATATTGCTTTTTATATCGAGTGCATTTCTGGGCTACAGTGTTTTGATTGAAACATACTATTTTTTTAAATCTTTGTTTTATTATTACGGAGTTTGCAGTTATACTTATTAGTTCCTAGCATAGGGCATTGTTTTTAATATACTTTTTGATTGTGGGTTAGGGTTTCAGGGCAGAGTCATGAACAAAAATAGGTTTATATATATATATTTTTTTTTTTTTTACAATATTGATATTGGGTTTTGTGGTTGTGTTTATTGTGGGACAACCAAAAGCTTTTCCTATTTTTTTGTGACTTCCATGATATCTGCCTGCACAGTACAGACAGGTTTAATCATGGCAGACATGGTTCTTTACCGCCTCCATGAAGAGAGCTAGCAGTTTTTTTACATTGCTAATATTTGCAGAAAAGAACCTTGAAGAAAATCGAGGCTGCATTTTTTTTTTATACTGTATAGTGCACACTAGTAAAAATGTATTAGTAAATTAAAAAAAAAAAAAGAAACCCCTGTATAAACATTTTTTGTTTGCACATGTATTAGCCTTTGATAAAAAAAAAAAAAAAAAAGAAAGAAACCAAGCGGGGTTTTTACTCAAAACACTCTTCCAAATAATTGCACATGAAATGTATATTATGTGCCTAGGAAAACAAGATTCCCTCGTTTCCAAACAATATTTTATTGTTGATTTACTAATAGGTTTCTGACTTTGCAAGGGGAAAGCACTTTGCAAGGGTATTTCCCCCAGAGCTTAGTGTGTTCACCTTGCAAAGGTTGCTCAATCACATGCAAGAAGAAGAAGAAAAAAAAAAACAGCATTTTTGATTGGATTATAGAAGTCAGCAGAGCTTTGACTTATTTACTAAACTCTGGGAAAAGTTCTCTTCCAGGTACAGCTTCCCTTGCAAAGTGAACAACCATTTTTCCTTTATTAAATCATATTTATGTGTAAAACAGTAAGTCATGTGAATCTTGGCTGAAAACTCTAATAAAGAGTCAGACCAGTAAAACATTTGGGAGAGCTAAAACCAAAAAGGAAGCCAAAACAGTTTAAACTGCATTCATATAGGATTTTTTTAATTTGAACATTAAAGGTATTCACTCAATAGTAAATGTGTTGCATGGGGAAAAGAAAGCTTAGTGAAAAAATATTATATATTCTTTTTTCCAAAATGCCCTTGAAGGTGTTTAGTCTTCTATTGGATTGGAAAGAGGGTAAGTCTTTTCAAGTTGTAAAAAAAATTCAGCAAGACTAGAAGTTTAATTGCAGTAGCCCTAAGCATTAACGTACGTCATATTTTCCAATTACTTCATGTTTTTCATCTCTTTCTGTGGGAGGATAACTGGAATGCTTGTATGCAGGATGGTAGATGGAGGCGGAGGAATAGGATGGAGATGGCATATATAATGAAAAGAGAGCACAATGACAGGAAATAAGATTGGCTATGTAGGATGTTGTTTTTAACTAAGAAAGGGAATTAAATGATATTGTGACTGAAAAGATTTCTCACACCTTGCAAAATATTAGAAAGAACAATATACTTGGTATGAAGCAACTGACAAATTACGTAAAGCAACACATTTCCGCTAATTTTGTCAATGGGCGAATTGAAGCCCAACTCCAGGCAGGAAAAAAAGTGATCCCTTGCTGTGGGACTGTGCTTGCACTAAAAATGTTAATACTGTAGCTCCTTTTATCCAGGTAAGAGGAGAAACTGTTTTTACTTACCTGATCCTCCGCTTCTCCAGTAGACAGCGCTGCCACATGTTCCATTGATGGACTGTTCCTCAGTGTCCTCCCATTCAGAGCAGGGCTATGGACCCTGCTCTGAACTTGATGATCAGGACACTACAGCGTGGGGGGTAAAGAAGCTATGATGATGGGTCTAGCTGCAGGGAGGAGTGGTAGATTTCCTTTTATTTTTCTTCTAGACCTAAACCTCAGCAGTGCGGGCACAGAATTTTTTATTTGTCTGGAGTCTGCCTTTAAGCTTATAATATTTGTGACATAACCATTGTAAATTATGGGACTAGTCCAGCCAGAGTCCAGTACTAAGACATGCTTCCTATGAGTTTTTGACAATGTCAGCCTCAATTGAAATCAGTCCGTGTGTTGTTGTAATGATTCTGTATAGGGAGTGACTAGACTGTATCCCCCACTCACCACTACAAAGCTATGTATCACTGTAAAATTACATATATGGAGATGGTATGAATTTCTGTGCATGAATCCGTATCCTCACATGTGATCTTTATAAAATGGTATGTCTTTAATAAAAATCCCTTTTTTTTTCCTCAACATAAAAATCCCTTCTTGACTACCAATATTTTGTCACCTTCCAAAATCTTGTACACATTTTCTTTTGTGCAATACTGTACTTTTAATTTTGCTATTGGTAGATGTCCCCCAAGACAGTGCCTAGCTTCCAATGTATTTATTTTATTACACTAGTTGTGCATTAGCCTGACAATTGGCCAGAGCCCCCACCCCCCCCCCCAATACATTTCAGTTGGGTTTGAAACAACATTTTTGAACTTTGAATGATATCTGTGAAATGGTTTGCTTACCAGAACTGGCGGATATGCTTAATTGGGATCTATTTACGCACATAATAGTATGTACTAGAACAGAAAATCCATAGTGACTTTGCTACTGAATGAAAATATATTCTATCATGGGGAATTATGTATACCTGCATTTTTTAATTGGTCATAAATGCTGGAATTAGAAGAAGTAGAAATTTTGCATTAACCTCAATCTACTTGGACATTAGGATCTCTTGCGTCATTAATTTAACTGTTTATTGCTTACTACTAAATTGCTAATTGTATCATGAGACTAAAGACAACTCGGAACTGACTTCATTATACTAGTTGTCAGTACATAAGAGTGTCTTGGTTACATTGATGAAGTTGCTCCCACACCTAGTTCGTACAGTTCCTTAGTTTCTACTGCATTTGTAGATAGTTTGGGAACTCAAGACTGTCACAATTATATATGCCGTTTTTAAGTTAACCTCCCTGGCGGTATGATTATGTCAGGAATTACATACCAAAAGCAGTACAATTGTTTTCATGGAAATTTGGCGTTATGTATTATAGGCCTACAATTCTTAGTAATTACTGACTTAAACCTGACCAAAACAAGACTCTAGTAGACATCCCAGATGGGATAAATTTGAAACACAAACACGTGAATTATAATCAAATCAATAATATTATTTTATTATTTAATATATAATATATATAATAAAATTATATTATTGATTAGATTATAATTCATGCATTATATATTATAGATATATGTGTGTATATATATATATATATATAATATATAACGCATGAATTATAATTGAATCAATAATATAATTTTATATATATATATATATATATATATATATGTGTGTGTGCATATATATATATATATATATATATATATATATATATATACCGGTGTGTGTGTGTGTGTGTGTGTATATATATATATATATATATATATATATATATATATATATATATATATATATATATATATATATATATATATATATATATATGCATATATATATATATATGGGAAAACAAAAATATATACAGTTGATCATAGACCTTAATACCGAGCCCGCATCCAATTAGTAAAATGTATCAAGAAAGGGGAAGAGGGAGATGGAGTAACCATATAGTCACCGGGTTGTGGGATAGAAGCCCAGGTGATACTCCCAGTGGGGTGGGATTTGGGACTTTAGAGGGCTGGTATAGTAGTGAACAACAAGGAGATTAAAAATATAATATTTTATTATTCAAAAAGAAGATACATCATTAAAAACATATACAAAATACACGGACATGATAGCATATGTGTCACAAAAGATAACTTATCCATGCATTGACAATGTGAGTAGCACACCAGGGTTTATGGCTGTTTCAGTGGGTGGGCATTGCTGCAATGCATCCTGGGATTGGCTATAAATCTGGAAGGAGCATGTGACAGGGTGCCTTTGGCGGGAAGCAGAGTCCCAGGAGGAAGCGGACCGCTGGTCATCTCTCCTCCTGCAGGTGTGAGGAAGGTGGTTAATCAGCATTTTCAAGCCATCCCAGCCTATTGTGCATAGTGTATAAAGTTGGAGTATCCCACTCATTCCCTTCTCAGATCCAAGTTCTCAATGAAAACACAAAAACCAAAGCTATCGGACTGTTTCCTGACTGAGCTAAATCACTTGGGAATAATGTCAAACTGTCATGCTGCTGCTAATGGTAACCCAGGGGAACCCGTAACCAGCAGCTCCCAACGGAGTAGTGCTACATTTATGGGATTTTTTTTTCCTTTGCGTTTTTTTGTATTTTTAATAGATTTAGGAAAAGAGTAACCCCCAAGTTTGTGGGACTATGAATGCGACTGATCACTTAGAAAAGTACGGACATATATAACATTTAAATACTTTATTGTTTGTGATAAAATAACAAAAAACAAACAATAACAATAATTGTTGCTAAAAAGTTGCATGCAAGTTACAGCTCATACAGGGTACAGAAGGTTCTGGGGTACATATGGTGCAGAAAAGAGACCCTACGCGTTTCGGGTAAGAACCCTCCTTCAGGGGTCATACAGAATTCAGACCATGTAGTATCAACACTTGGGTCTTCAATATACTGAAAAGGAGCTGTGTATAGCTAAAATCTGGTGGAACACACCAGAGAAGGAGAGGATACCTGGTTTCAGGTCTACATGTGTTGTAGGCAGGAGTACTTGAAAAATGTAGACACAGGCCGTAGTGGAGCAAATCAGTGGGCACCACAGTGATCAATACTGGTCCAGGTAGAACCCCAAAGGGGGGATCGCTCAGGTAAAAAAAAAAATTAGCAGAGGACGCCGCGGATAACACCAACACACAGATGATCATACTACAAAGTATATATATATACTTACCATATGGGATTGACACTGACTACGCAAATCTTGATCTATAACCTCTTGCCAGGTGGCAACCTATATATATTTCAGGTCCTTACCTTATCACACTATTTACCTGAGCGATTGCCCCTTTGGGGTTCTACCTGGACCAGTATTGATCACGGTGGTGCCCACTGATTTGCTCCACTACGGTCTGTTTCTAAATTTTTCAAGTACTCCTGCCTACAACACATGTAGACCTGAAACCAGCCATCCTCTCCTTCTCTGGTGTGTTCCACCAGATTTTAGCTATACACAGCTCCTCTCGGTATATTGAAGACCCAAGTGGTGATACTACATGGTCTGAATTCTGTATGACCCCTGAAGAAGGGTTCTTACCCGAAACGCATAGGGTCTCTTTTTTTCTGCACCATATGTACCCCGGAACCTTCTGTACCCTGTATGAGCTGTAACTTGCATGCAACTTTTTTAGCAACAATTATTGTTATTGTTTCTGTTTTTTTTGTTATTTTTATCACAAACAATAAAGTATTTACATTTTATATATGTCAGTACTTTTCTAAGTGATCAGTCACATTCATAATCCCACAAACTTGGGGGTTTCTCTTTTCCTATTGTACAGGGATGATGGCCACTGACACTTGGGTACTATGTGATGGGGAAACCTATATATATCTTTTAATACATTTACAAAGATTTCAAACCAACTTTCATGTGGTCATTATGGGGTATTGTTTGTAGAATTTTGAGGAAAATAATGAATTTAATCCATTTTTGGAATAAGGCTGTAACATAACAAAATGGGGAAAAAGTGAAGCCCTGTGAATACTTTCAGTATGCATTGTATATAAAGAGATGGGTGTAACTTGAGCTATAAAAAAACATATTTTCTTCTTTCTTTTTTTTTTTTGTAAATCAATTTTCATTGAAAAGACAGGAAAGTAGTAACAATACATGCAAACACGGTAAACAGAGGTACATCCTTATATGAGTACGTACAATACCAACAAGTAATGATTAGCAAAAAAAAAATATTTTCTTCTTTCTATTTTCCTTTTTCTTCTGCTGGATTTACTTGGAGGTTTCCAGTATGAACCAGACAATACAAAAACAAGACCTTGTGTCTTTTTTACAGTTACATGGCCCCTGGGCATTAAGAAGTGCAGCATTGTGGTTAGTTGGTTAGCCAATTAGCCATGTGTCAATGAGATGCTGGGCTTTCCACTAAGGAGTCTACTTACATCAAGCTTGTGTGTACTTTCTGTGCAAGTTTCTCTTTAGGTCCTCCGACTCCCCTGAAAAAAGATATTTGGTATGTTGATTTATGCTGGCATAAACTGGTCATGAGCTACATTTTCTGTGGAGAGAAAAGGTCTGGCAATCTTCGAAGTGTGAAAATAAAATGTATTGATTAGTCAACAATCTAAAAGTCCACATGAAGAATCATTATCAAGTCAGTGGCAAGACATGCCTACTATAACACCTCGCTCAAGGCCCCTAGTGTGCACAATCCTCTGGTTTCAGATAGAAGCTTTCCCTAGGCTTGCTCTGACCTCATTTTCTACTTTATCTGCCAAATAATGGAGGCCATAGGCTGGACAAACTATTTATGATCCAAAAATTGGGATATCAACTAGCTTAATAATATTCTGTAGGCAAAGGCATGCAACAAAATACTAGTTTGATGGGGTTTCTTACCTAAACAAATTATGTTGGTTAGAGCATGTGATTTCATATAGTGGTTTCATGTTTCCTGAAGATTTTTGTTACTATCATTCTGCTGTCTTCCTATTATAATGTGAAAACCTTGTGGATAATGCCTCTAAATCTCTCTGCAAAGTGCATTTAGACCATTTTCTTTAAATCGAGCTTGATGTCATTGTGTCTTTTTAATAAAGCTTGGTGATAATTGTGAATTTAATGTTTTGAGCACAGCGGATTGTTCTCTAATCCTGGATGTTTTCAGTGGACAACAAGCCACTTCATTTTTACATGTATTTCTAATAACTGATTATTTGATGCTTTTATTCTTTAGAATTACAATTGCCTTTATTGATGTTGCCTAATATGTGTAAAATCTAGCATAATAGAATTCCATCTTCCTGACAAATATAATAAAGTTAAGCAAGGCGGGTAAGCTCATTCATTTGTAAATTGTATTTATGACCTTTTTTAATGTGGAAGCATTGCTAAACCGTTTTTAGTTAATCATTTTACAACTAAAAAGGCAAGATTTTGCTCTGTGGGGAAATGAAGACACAGCTGTCTCGAAATATATTTAATTGTCTTTGTAGTACAGTGCTTACCTGCTTACCCACCACATTTCTTGTGTATGCTTTTGGAATAAACACTAGCTGAGTGAGACCACACCATTCTTTTTAGATGACCAACCTTAACCTATTGCTGGTTTTTGATAACTGGAAATATTATTCAAAACCATTTTAGATTTGTGGACTCGCTATGTAAAGAATAGTGATAATGAAATGGTAATATTCAATAGTGTCACCTAAAACTTCTTTTTATCTTTTTGAAAGGTTAATGGTGAAAATTATTTTTAATTATAGCGTAATAGCCAATGAACTAGGCTAAAAGGACTGCTGCAGCAAATAACCTATCCATGAGGGATATAAACAAACTATGCAAAAAAAAACATATCAGTGTGTGCTGTCCAAAAAAATGTGTATATCCATCAAAATGCAATAAAATCCTTCACAAAAACAGATCTATAATTAACCTAATAGACCTCATTACTTAATATATTAATTCAATTGATAAACAAAATGTGCAACATATATAAAGTGCAGAAAGTCCATAAAAGTGCAATAAAACATTAAATTGAAGTCCAGACAATCATGCTAAAGATGTCCTTGACAATCTCATCTCAAAGTGTGGAAAATGTAGGAATACACCACCATAAGAAAGTGCTCCCAAAGCCTGTTTACCACAAACAGTTAACAGGACTTCTTACCAGATATTATCCCACAAGGAGATCCAAAACTGCCTTGCAGCTAAATGTGCCACGATCTGAAAAGATAAGACTCCTTCAAAATCCAAAGGCAAATGCGCTCCGAAAAGGGAGTTTAAAAGTAACAGGATGACCACATTGTATAGTATTTTACCAAACCAATTTATTAAAAAGATAAGAATGCATGATCTTAAAGGGGTTGTAAAGGCAGAAGTTTTATTTTCAACCCTCCTACTTACCTGCGTCCCCTCTATCCAGCGATGTCCACGAGTGGCTTAGTCATCCGGGACACTCCCTCCTGGTTGGCTGAGACACAGCAGTTTCCATTGGCTCCTGCTGTTGGCAATCAAAGTCAGTTAGCCAAACATGAAAGAGAGGGGGCAGATCTGAACCACATTTCCATGACTGAATGGACACCTGGAGCTGCAGCTTGGCTTGGGTGCCCCCATAGCAAGCTGCTTGCTGTGGGGGCAGTCAACAGGAGGGAGGGGCCCAGAAGCACAGAAGAGGGACCCGAGAAGAGGAGGATCTGGGCTGCTCTGTGCAAATCCACTGCAACCGAGCAAGTAAGTAAAACATGTTTTGTAATTTTTCTAGAAAAAAAACAAGACTTTACAATCACTTTAAACAGTGTGTATTCAAAAAACAGCCTGTCTGAGCTTCAATCTGGCTTGTGGCATGATGGCAAGTGTGAGGCTCCTCCCAACGCGTTTCTGCAAAACCAGCATTGTCTGGGGAACCGAGGCTCATGCGGGATGCCAAAACTTCAACTTAAATACAGCCCGGAAGGCGACATGGAGGCTCACATCAGCTGTGCCATATTTACAATTACTAAGAAGCATGGAAAATATTAGAAGCCATGCATTAACATATTGCTAAACCTTTTAATATGGTTCACAATCAAACTGAATAACAACTCAAATAAAATCTCAATTACAAATATGTTGGCAGTGGGCTAATAGTATATTCCAGCTTAGTTGAAAGATTAGAAATTCACCTGGAAACTACTTTTCTCTTGTGATCACTAGCGTTATCTTGTGTGTTAGGCTTTATTAAAAAAAAAAAAAAATATATATATATATATATATATATAATTTTTTTTTTTTTTTAAATGAAAATTATTAAAAAAAAAAAATGTTTAGGATATTGGTTAACATGTTTGTGGCTTCAGACCTTTCTCCTTTTTAAAGATATTGCTGTTTTTCCTTTTGTCTTTTCTTAAACTGGTTTGGGAATAGTAGAGGTTGCCTCCATTGTAGTCATCTGCTGCAATCTGTGTCGTAATGAGAAAAAATGCATCTTCTACATCCCTCTAGGTAAAGATGAGCCTTAAGGAGTATACAGTAGGGTTGATTTACAAAGTGAAATAGGCTGTTCACTTTACTGTGGTTTCTTCCCCTAGCTATGTGATTAGGTAAAGCTCTTCTGACCTCTCTTCTTATCATGTGCAGTCAAAAGTTTTTTTTTTTTCCTTTTATTGATTGGGTGCACTTTGCAAAGTGAATTTTCATTTGCAAAGCTAAGAGAAAATTCCCTTGTAAAGTGAGCCGCATGTTTGCCCTTCAATAAATCAACCCCTAAATCACCAAAAATGAAACTTGTTGACTGAAATTAGACCTATTTCTCTATGAATTGTGAGAAAATTTGTAAGACCATCACAGGAAATAATAAACTTGAATTTTGTCTTTCTGTTTTCTTACCTTTTTTCTTTGTTTATGCAGGTATCTCGAGTTAGAGAGCAGTGGTCATCGAAATGAAGTCCGATTGCACTATCGCTCAGGGAGTCATCGATCTCAGACAGAAGTATTTCCTTATATTCTGGCAGATGATAAATGGCATAGATTTTCTTTGGCAATCAGTGCATCCCATCTGGTACTCCATGTGGATTGCAACAAGTAAGGGGCGAATGTACACCTTAACTGACTTTGTTTTTTTTTAATTTGCACCAATAAGCTGCTAAGAAGGCAAGTATTTTAAGCTATTTAATAACTGGTCACTGAATTATTAGCTATAAGAAGGCAGCTTATCAGTTTGTTGGTAGATAATGACAAGTATTAAAAATGTCCCCCAAGGAAAATGATAAATGTGTTTTTCCATTAAAAAAAAAAGGGCTCAATGTAAAGATTAGCATAAGTATTTCCTTTTAAAAGCAATTATTTGAATTTAACGAGTCATTTAACCTGTGTTCTGTTCAATAGAATTTATGAAAGAATTATTGAAAAGCCGTACATGGATATTCCATCTGGTACAACATTGTGGGTTGGACAAAGAAATAATGCCCATGGTTATTTTAAGGTAGGTTAATCTTGTATGCATCATTAATTTGGAAATGGATAGACAAAATAATTCACAAACTCTTCATTATAAAAGTCCCCTACAGCAAAGGTGTCAGTGATGCCCATAGCAATTGTTTGGTTTGCTCTTTTATTTTATAGCAAGTACAATAAAAAGAATACTAGACGCTGCTTGGACATGTTCATTTCAGGCATGTTCTTATTATTATGATAATAATAAAAATAAATATATTTTATTATTATTATTCAGGATTTATAGCACCGATAGTTTTTCCCCGCACTTTGTATATGATTCCAAGTTCATATTACATTGTGCTATTATCCCATCGCATGATCCATTGCACAAAACTAAATGTGAATATCAAACACATGTTCTACGGTGTTAGAAAACACAATCATTTAAAAAAAAAAAATGTTTATCTCTTTTAATAAAAATGTCAGTCATCATAGTAACTTGCAATATTATCTGCTAAAAGAATCTTTTCTGGCAACTATTATTTTTGCTTTACTGTAATTTTAGCAATCTATGTTCTACTTGAGCGATGGAAAAGTTTATTATATGCACATGATTACATATTCAGGATGTGCCCTCTGTTTCCTATTCTATTACTCTCGGGAAAGGCAAACAGAAATAAGTATTTCATCTCTCAGGTGTGTTTTACCATGAGAAAAGTGGTCTTCTCTTTTAATGGCACTCCTATTTATGTTCCAGACGCATTATAGGGTAAACTTTCTTAGCATACCAGCAAGTGTCTTATTGTTTTATTCTCTGAAATATGTCTAGTATTCCCATACATGCTTTGTGCCATAGTTACAGTTTAGAAAGGTTTATTTTTGTTTTGTTTGTGTATTTGTATACTTAACATTGGTCTTTTGAATAGCTCGGCATCGCAGAATATTTGAACATAAACGTTAAATACAAAACTATTTTTTTTTTTTTTTTTAGCATAAAAAAAAAAAATACAGAATACAAAAAAAAGCACAATGATACACAAAATAGTGGATTGCATAAAGAAGAAACTGTTTAGAATCTGATTCGTTTTAGGACACGATTTTTCCTGCAGACTGATTGTTTTATTTAATGCTGATCAGCAACACTGTTACTTTGCTAAGTGAGTTATCAAGCAGCCAGCACCCACTAGTGTTGCCCCCTTCAGCCCCCACATCCAATCACTGGTTAAATTGCCGCCTTAACCTCCAACATCTCCATAATTCCCCCCTTCCTAAGGAACGACAACACAAAACAATGTATTCATTCTTTGGTTATTTCCCGCCTTGACTACTGCAACTCCCTCCTCACTAGCCTTCCTTTACACAGGCTATCCCTCTTAAGTCTATCATGAATGCTGCTGCCCAGGTTATCACACCTTACTAAACGATCTGTGACTGCTTTCCCTCCCTGCCTTCCCCTACCCCATTGTATAAAACTCGAAATACTAGCCACTACATACAAGGCCAGCCACAACATCCCCCCCCAGCAACATCACCAACCTCCTCTGCAGATATCGCCCAAATCGTCCTCTCCACACCTCCCAGGACCTCTAGCTCTCTAGTTACCTCCTCCCATGCTCACGTCCAGGACTTCTCTAGAGCCTCTCCCATCCTCTAGAACTCCCTGCCCTATTATGGCTGGTCAGCAGTCCTTGAAAACACACTTATTCTAGGGAAGCCTACCCCACTTCCACTGCCACCTAAGAACTGTACCTGAGTCCCCTCCATCAGATCATCTCCTGCAGCCACTACCTTTTGTACCACCTCTCCTTCTCTTTAGATTGTAAACTCCATGAGCAGGGCTCTCCTATTCCTTCTGTAATGAACTGTATTGTAAATGCTGCTGTCCCCCTTTTTATTGTAAAGCGCTGCATAAACTGTTGGCGCTATATAAATCCTGAATAAAAATAATTATGAGGAGTCTAGCAGATTCCACCGAACTGTGGTAGCCTAGAAAGTGTGTGCTAACTGGACTTCATTCTGCCCCAGTAACTTAGGAACAGTTATGCCCCCACCCCGCTGCCAGTATCCCCACTATTAATTTTTACTGATGTATCCCCATTTGTGATTATACCAACATTGAGTTGAGCTCTCTGCACATTTCACCAGATCTGTGTTGATTATACAGTTGAAGCTAGGCATACACTGTGAAGAAACACCCTTTTTTTTCTCTCTCGGTCAGAACATTTTTCTCATTTTATAGCTGTCCACATACCATACTTGTGCAAATGCAGTTTGCTCAAAGGGTGTGTGCAGCTCCAAATGTTTTTTTTTTTTTTTTTAGTTCATGGTGGGTAAAAACAAAAAAAAAAATACCTGTTTTTAGGTTATTACAGCTACTCGAGCTGTTGGATAGATTTCCCATCCACTGGCCTCAGATAGTGGGAGTAAGGCCTCGTTCACACAAGGCATACTAAAGTGTACACCCATAGAGGGCCGTGTTTACTCACATGGGGATACACAGGTTTTCAGTTCACCCCTGTGAAGGCGGTCCCATTGATGTCAGTCAATTGGAACACAGCCGCATTAACCAGATTGCCTGTGCAGTAATGAATAGAATACTTGAGCATCCTCGTGTAGGTAAACATGGCCCTCCACGGGTGTACGAAAAACTCTAAAACTGAATCTAGTTCTACCCTTTCTTTACTTCCCTGTAACTGTACTTGAGGAGAAATCTCTAACTGAATCCTGGAAAACAGGAATAACAAAAAGGGTTCAATTTATTTCACTAAAAGAAAACAGTTTTGATGATTAAATAATCCTTATGCTTCAGGGGGCAAGCTTTACACCCCCTGTAGATGGAAATATATTGTATAAAGACCATATCAGTTTCACTAGATATGGTACAATTTCCTCTAGACTGTAAAGCAAAGTTCCTTCTATTAAAGTAAACCTTACTGAGGGAAATAGGGAGGGTGCCATTGCTGACCTCTTTCTGAAAATCCAATATGCCTGGCTATATCTGGCCTCCATACTTTAAAGCGGAACTAAACCCATTTTTCATTTTTATTTTTTATGTTATTCTGGAAAGTGCCAAGAATGTAACTGCCCTGTTTGCTTGTACTATCAACCAACTGTTAAACCATCAAATAGCTGTTGTCGTAACTGATCATGTGCAGCATCATGGCAGAGGGTCCAACAAGAGGCTAAGATGGCAGCTTCATTGGCTGAAAATGATAGGAGGGTTTAGTTCCACTTGAATTCCCTATCCCAGAATCAAGTCATTGTATCACAGGCCTAGAAAGGGCCAAAGCGTTAGAACCAGCATGGATGCCATGCAACCAGCATTTTCAGAAAGGGAGTTCAGCAGTAGCTGCGTTTTTGTATTTACAGGTTCCTTAATGATTCAATTTAGAGGATAGCATAGACTTTTATTTTCAGACAATATATGAAGGTACCAAGCCACATCATTTATCTTTTTGATATTGAAAATACGCCTCTCATGTGTCCTGATTAGCCAAGTACATGCATCACTATGTTGTAATAAATGTATTTATTATGTTTGTACTAATTGCTTCTCTTCATTTCTCTTGGCTTGCATTCATCATGTTGGGGAGAAATCAATATAGTTATATACTTTAGGGAAAGGTGCATTGTTTTATTTAACATAAAAGCAGCTTTCCGTTGCCTGCCGTGGACATCTTAATTAGACTATGTAGCTCAGCTAGAAATTGATTTTATGAAATACAAAACAATGTAGTTATCAGACAGCACCATGTAATGTAGAACACCGTGTGACAAAATTTACATACAGTACAGTATGTGTCTCATCCACAGGGGATCATGCAGGATCTGCAAATTGTTATCATGCCACAAGGATTTATCTCTCAGTGCCCTGATCTCAATCGCAGTAAGTATATACATTTGTATTGGGTTTCTACAATGAAAGCATAGATTGTCTTTACGTTTGACAGGCTGACCTACATTTTATTTATTATTTCAGCATGCCCAACGTGTAATGACTTCCATGGTCTGGTGCAGAAAATTATGGAACTGCAGGATATTTTAGCAAAAACATCCTCAAAGGTAAATTACATTTTTGTTTCTTCCCTAACCATGACATTGTAAAGAACAATGATTTCTGTTTAAAAGGCAAGTGCAATTAAAACAAATATAATAGCCTTGTGTAGTCAGTGTTCTTTTTTGCTTAGAGGCTTCTCTGAATGTGTGTAGTGCATGAATCGGGTAATTAGGCCATTGGCATCAAGGTAGTGGCAGGTTGTTTCAGTATCAGACATTTTTAAGGCAAACATCTTGGAGTATTAATGTAATCCTTATGAACAAGCAGGTGCAAAGAAGTTAAAGCAGAATATTGGGTAAAAATAAATTGTTCTGTAAAATAAAATGAAAATGTATTTACTCCTTATTTATGTTTTACCTGTCTTTCAGTTTGAGGTCAGCTGAAGTTTGCTTGATCCCACACACTGCAAACATTTTGTATTTTGATAGTTACCTTTTTAATGTAATACCTCTTTGGCAGGCAATGGTTTTTTTTTTTTTTTTTTTTTTTTATGTCGTGGATCGAGTAGGGGAGGGATTGGACCACCTGCCATTTTCTTATTGCAGTGTGTATCACCATTCGGAAGGTTCACCCTCTCAATTTATTCGGTCTACCACTATCGGCAAGAGTTGAAGCAAAAGGAAATCCCAAAATGCTGGTCTGCGGACCAGACTTCTATTCTTTAAAAAAAAAAAAAAAAGCTCTGGCTGTTCTTCTTTTTCAAGGAGATCGCCTGTTTGGAGCTCCCCTGGATGACATCATTAAGGGTCTCACAGGGGGGAAGAGTACTTTTCTTCAACAGGCTACTAAGGGCAAGGACACTCGTTGCAGACGTGGACCTTGCTTTTCGGCTAAGAAGTTTTTTCGTCCCTCAGGATTGACTGACATGGGATTGAAGCCTTTCGGGGGGGGGGGGGGGGCTTCCTCTGATGGATCCAAGTAAACTTGGTCTGGCAAGTCGAGGGCAGGCTTCTCCAGGCACACAGACAAGGCTTCTTCAGCATGAAGGTGCGCCCTCACCTGTATCTGGGGTGGGGGGACATCTTCGCTAGTTCCCAGACCCGTGGACTTCCCTAGTGCAAAAGTGGGTCCACTGAGTCATATGATCCGGATACACAAGATCGAGTTTCATGCTCATCCTCTGGCGTCTTCTACTGCACTGCCAGAAAACCTGGAGATCATAATTTGAACTCTAAAGGAATTTTCAGGCTTCGTTCTCCAGTGCTCTGGCAGGGCAAAATCCTTCCTACTCTTGTATTGTACAGTGGTCACCATGGACGCCAGATTGTCCGGGTGGGGAGGCATCCTCAGCAGAAGTTCTGCTCAGGAGGTCTGGACCCTGGAAGAATCCAGACTACCGTTCAATGTCCTGAGTTACAAAGGGATCAGGCTGTGCCTGGAACATTGGATGGGTCGTCTACAAGGCTGTCTAGTACACATTCAATCTGACAATGCCACGGTCGTGGCTAATGTCCATCCCTAAGTGGGCACAAGTGTCCTGGTGGCTCTGGAGGTAGCCGGCATTCTCAGGTGGGCAGAGCGTTTTGTTACAGCCCTCTCCGCCGTTCACTTTCCCGGAGTGAAACATTGGCAGGTGGATTACTTCAGTCGGCAGGTGTTGGACCAGAGGGAATGGTCTCTCCATCTGGAAGCATTTCATCAGTTGTGTCTCCGGTGGGACACCCCCGAGGTGGATATGTTGGAGTTTTGGCTCAACAGAAAGGTACATAGGTGCGTGGCTCGGTCACATGATCCATTGGTGGACGCCACAGAAGCGCTGGTGGCCCCGTGGAGTCAGTATCATCTGATTTACGCCTTACCTCCTCTCAAGCTTCTGCCAAGACTTCTACAGTATCGAGGCAAAAGGGATTCCGGTCATTTTAGTGGCCGCAGACTGGCCTCACGGGGCTTGGTACGCCGACCTGGTGCGGCTGGTTGCCAACGTTTTCTTGGAGGCTTCCCCTCAGGGAGGATCTGCTGTCCCAAGGGCCAATCTTCCTGCCTGCTTTACAGTCGCTTGTTTTGATGGCTTGGCTATTGAAAGCCAGGTGCTGAAGGATAGGGATTGTCTGAATCAGTGTTTCCTACGCTGTTAAAAGCTATGAAATCTTTTCTTGGAAGATCTACCATCATATGTAGAAGATGTACATTGCATGGTGTCAATCCCTTGGGGTTCCTCCTTGCTCTTTTTCGTTGGCTAGGATCTTGACCTTCCTTCAACGGGGGAAAAGCGAAACACATTGAGGGGTGGCTTGGTCGGAATCCAGGCTGGATTTGCCACTCTACCTCCATAGGATTCCTTAGATGTGCGATATCAGAATCCCCCCTTTCCTCTTGGAGCTTTGGGAGAAGAACTGACCAGCATCCATGCTGGCTGCAAGTTTTGTGACAACCCTGTATCTCACGGTCATGCTATTCAGGGAACCAATCATCATGTAATCTTTATTATGTCATAGGGCTAACGTGAATTTATTCACAAGCAAGGAAATGCCTGCTCACTGAGAAAGGCACATTGCATGATTAAACCTGAAAATAATTTGTGAGGAAAAAAAATACCTTACCAGTCTTGTATGTTAGGCATGCTATCTAAAACCCAAAAAAACGTCACTGAAATACACATGGGGTACTTGGCGTGCCCAGTCTTTTCCGCTCCTGCTGCCCCTCTCCCTCTTGTCTAAAATGACAACAGGAGCTGGCTTTAGCCACTGCTGTCAAAAAAAACAGATTCTGATCAGTGTTTTTAACCACTTGCCGACTGCCTAACGCCGATCTACGTCGGCAGTCAGCCCCTCACAGGCAAAGTGACGTAGGGCTACGTCACTAGCTTGTGAGGGTCTAGGGAGCGAGCGCGCGCCCCCGGAGGCGTGCTCCCGCTCCCGCGTGGTCACGGACCCCCCCGCGCGTGTGACCAGCGGACCCGATGTCCGCCGGTCACTCGGCGATCGGCGGGGGAGAGGGAGAATGTCAGGCAGCTTGTGTAAACAAGCTGCCTGTCATTCTCCTCGCTGTAAAGACACTGATAAAACGGATCTAGTATGTAGATCCGTTGATCAGTGTCCTTACAGCTCAAGCCACAGCCAATCACAGTAGAAAGCACGCCCCTAGGGATACACACAGCCCCTCCCTTCCAAATAAAGTTAACCCCTTCACAACCAGTGTATTTTTACAGTAACAGTGCATATGTATAGCACTGATTACTGTAGAAATGTCACTGGTAACCCCAAAAGTGTCACAAATGTCAGTCAAGGGTCCGATCTGTCCGCCCCAATGTCGCAGTACCGCAAAAAAAATCGCAGATCGCCGCCATTACGCGTTAAAAAAAAAAAACAACAAAAATGACAAAAATCTTTCCCTTTGTTAGTAAACGCGATAACTTTTGCGCAAACCAATCAAAATACGCTTTTTGCGATTTTTTTTTTACCAAACATAGGTAGCATAAAACAAATTGGCCGAAAATTTTAAAAAATTTTGATTTTTACTTTTTTTTTGGGGGGAATTTCATATAAAAAAATGTGAAAAATATTGTTATTTTTGCAAAATTGACGCTCTTTTTTTGTTTATAGCGCGTGATCAAAAAATTGCACAGGTGATCAAATACCACCAAAAGAAAGCTCTGTTTGTGGGAAAAAAAGGACGTCAAATTCGTTTAGGTACAGCGTCGCACGACCGCGCAATTGTCCGTTAATGTCACGCAGTGCCGAATCGCAAAATACCCCCTGGTCAGGAAGGGGGTAAAATCTTCCGGGGCTTAAGTGGTTAAACATGGTCCTGTAGTGTGATTCAGAGATGCAAAGTGACCTCCGTTTTTTTTTGTTTTTTTTTTAGATAAATCTCTTATGCTATAGATAAGATAGCTTAAAAAAGTAAAATCATTTTACAAGACCAAAGCAATTGCAAAATAATTTTGTCTGGGCAAGTTGTTACTGAATAAACATGGCCTTAGCAGATATGAAATTGTCCTGATCCATAAGGGGTATACAGATTTGAGAGCTGAAATGGTTGGTTGAATAAAAGTTTAAAAAAAGAACACAGGATGATACATTTTGAAATCTATATATTTTTTTGCATTTTCAGCTTGTACATGGTAAATAAATACATTTTTAGTAGGCAAAATAATCCTAAAGTTGTTTATCAAGATAACCAGTGCATATGGACCATGCTAGATTTGGCTTGGGCATTTAGGCATTAATGAACCCCGTGATCCACAATAAATGCTTAGTGGTCCCTGCTAAGGTTAACAAGGTCCAAAAAGTTGGATGCCACTGACTAGTGAGGGTGCAGGCCGGGGAAAGGTTTGTCCAGGCCCAAAGCAAAGTTTAGAAGTAGGAAGAGATAACCCAGCCACCACATACCTCACCCAGCCTGAGTGGTTAGCAGGTAAAATCAGCCTCCTCTCAATTCATGCCCATATTATTAAGGCCCGGGGGCAGGGCATGGTTTGGACGAATCAAGCGGAGGCTGCTTTTTACCTGCTAACCACTTGGGTCGGATGCGGTGTGTGGCAACTGGGCTACTTTTCTACTTCTATGTTAAGGAACCTTGGTTACAAAAGGATGCAACATGATGCCTATCGTCAAGGACTAGGGTGATTTTATGCCTTTTTTATTGGATAGATGATGTATAAATGATTCAATATTCATATTTGCATTCTTTTAAATATAAAAAAACTAAAATGCTGTGACTTTAATTCCAAATGTTCTGATGCTCCACAATGTAAAGAGAGGAACAAACCTTAAATTGCTCATTTAAGAGCATTCTAATGCATTCCCCATAAAACTCTTCACAGATAAGAATAATTTTGGTGCAGATTGCTCATACATATTTATGTTAATATACATTGTTCATATGTATACATAACAAATCATTTCTAGAAAACCATTGTGAGCTTCTTGGTTTGTAATGCTGACCTGTGCAGAAAAAGATTGTAGGGAAGATATCTATTCCTATAACAGGTGCCACTGGTTATTAAACAGAATATTCCCTTCCACAGAATAACATGGTTATTATGTTTGAATGGTTTGACATACATCTCGTATGCTCAGTATATCACAATTAAAGGCTTCTGCAGTTTGTTTTTTTTTCCATGGCTGCAGCGTATGTAACAATACATCAGCAGGGACTACAGCTGCCAAGAACCACAAAGAGACATTTCAGAGTCCAGAAAGGCCTTTTTACTTTTTCAGGCACTAGGAGTGGTACAAATAAAATTTCTATAACAGATATATATATATATATATATATATATATATATATATATATATATATATATATATATATTTTTTTTTTTTTTTTTTTTTTTTTAGGGCACCGTAAAGAGCATTGATGGACTAATGCAACTAATCAAATTACATCCATTTCAAGTGTATGTAAACTCAAAATCCTAATTTGAGTTTAGCATCACGTCTCACTGTATTTGATTTTCTTAAGCAAATAATCTGTAAATCTTTTGCAAAGTTTCTTGTCTAGAAGTTCTGCTGGTAACCACACTTAGCCGGTTAACAGGCTAACACAGAGCCACTGACTCACAATTAGCAGCAGTGTTGTCGGCATGCTACTTGTTTTCAAAGTTGCACTGAACAGTTAATTCAAAATGTCAACATAGAAGTAGAATTTTTACCTTTTATTTAAAAAAAAAAAAAAAAAGTTTCCTTTTTGTTTATTTTCTCAAATGCAAGTTTTTTTTCTACCAAAATTCACCCTAGAACTTCCTGCTCTAGGATGGCTACATTCGTTTTCCATGCCCCCATTTTTAATGTGAACATAGCCACCCTTTCTTGCTCACTCCCAAGATGGACTACAGTTTTATATGCAGACACAGTTAGCTCTTTGGGAACTGTAGTATACATTGAGCGTAGCATTTAATCAAAATTAATGCCACTGCTACCTCCTATAGTAGTAGCAGTGAAGTGCATCAGGTGGAGGAAAGGGAACATGCACAGGACCTAAAATGAAGTCTGAAAACAATTGAAAACAATGGTAAGAGTTCCTCCTCCCTTCCCTTCCCTCCCTCCCCTTCCCTCCCTTCCTCCCTCCCTCCCTTCCTTCCTCCGTCCCTCCCTTCCTTCCTCCCTTCCTTCCTCAGGCAAGGCATGTAATGTACCTCAGGCAGTGAGAAGTTAGAGGTCTCGGGACAGGATGCCACATGTCAGCTTTTCCTCACAGGACCACCAGCTCTTCTAAAAGGAGAGGCGGAGTGCAGCTGATATCACTCTGCCCTCCACTCTCTCAAGGCTGCAGCCCACACCATATGAGCTGTGTCGGCTTATGAGGCCGCCAGCTCACTCCGCAGCAGAAGAATAAAGCAAGCTAAGGAAAAAAAATTAAAAATCTGCTACCTGGCAGAGGTGCCGGAACGCCGTTCTGGTGGGTTCTGGCAGAAAACAAGCCCTGGGTATACTTTATATTTTATTAGATTTGATGGAAAAATTGAGTTTAGCGTTACTTTAAGTTGGCTGCTGGGTTTCTTATCAGGTCTGTCAGACAAGACAGCCCAACAGTCAATTGAAGAAGCACACACAGCAGGCTAAAAAAGCTGCTTGTAATGAATAAGCAGTGGCTTAGAATTGTCAGACTGCAGCAGGAAGGGGTGTTACCTGCAAGATCTAAAAGTAAGAAACTTTGCAACCGACTCATACGAATTGGCTAACAAAATCAGATACAGTAAGGCATGATGCCAAACATACTGAAAAATATATTGGGGTTTAAGACCCTTTCACACCAGTGGGCCAATTAAATCCGCTTAAAATAGATGTATGGCGATACGTTCCCCATCCATACAGTGGATCGGATGAAAATCAGATGGAAACAGACATGCAGTCCATTTCCATCCAATTGCCCATAAAGTAGAGCGGGCTGTTTCATCTGCCTGCTCAATGAGAATCAGCGGAGAGATCCCTCACTGAGCAGGCGGATTCTGCTTGGGCAAATCCGCTCCGTCTGAAGGGGACCTAACAGTCAATTTATTGGAGATAGTTGCAGTTATAGGTTACAGCGTTTTATTTTCCAAAGCAAATCTGTCTTCAGAGTAGTATGCAATCGCTGATCATCTTCTCAAAATGCCTGTTGCCTTGCGGTCATGCTGGTTCAGTGCTTTAAATATTCCCTAGCCTGGAACAAATATGGAGATAGAACTGGTGCATCCTTAAAAAAAAAAAATAAATAAAAATTCTTATGTGCATATTCAGAGTCCATCCTTGTAGCTATAGCTCCTGCTTTTCAGTATTTTGTTTTGTATTTTTTTTTTGTATTTCCTGCTTTTCTCTCCAGCCATAGGGAAGGGGGTTATTCTACATCAGAAGTGAACAAACACATTCATAGGCACACTTTGAGATGTGTATGTTCCAGGAAGGGAGATAGCTACTGAATGATGTAGAATTTGTGGAGTACATTCTACCAGAACTAGCTTACGCAACAGTAATCAAGCAACTAATCAGCACACCTTAATTCTGCACCATCCAGTGGCCAGTAGGGATGAGCTTGCTTGCTAATAGAGATGCTGGGGATGTGCTCTTTCACTCAGGCTAATGAATCATCATCACTTACACTCTCTGCTCTAAGTGAATCTGAATGGGTGAAAATTAAGGGAGATACTGAAAGAGCAGAATGAATTGTAAGTGAATCCGAATGGGTGAAAATTAAGGGAGATACTGAAAGAGCAGAATGAATTGTAAGTGAATCTGAATGGGTGAAAATTAAGGGAGATACTGAAAGAGCAGAATGAATTGTAGATAAGGACATAAAAGAAATTTGATGCAGATGGGGGATCTCTGGAATTCTTCTAAGATATTTATGGAGACTAAATATACTAGTCATTTCAAAGTAAAAGGATGAAATAATTAAGAATTGAAAATTGGAAGCATATATGTGATTTTTGTGTTTAGTTACGCTTTAGGTAGAAAACATGGGGAAAAGAGGTTTCGGCCGCTATCTAAGATCCAATATCAATGTAGCTTAATTGGTATAGCTCCAACCCACACACTATTTTTTTTCTTTTGATGCACTTTTAATACATCCTTATTGGCTTACAGTGGTAGGTGCCTTTTTTAGTGCGTTTTTGAAAATCACACCAAAGATGCAGCACTTTTCAAAGCACAGGGCACCTGCAGTGTGTAAACCGTTACATAGGATTTAATGGGGAACAGTATTTCATGTGCTTTTGTCACGCAGGAAAAGCACGAAAAAAGTGCACCAGTTTGAAAGGGGTCATAGTTAGGGGTGATGGGTACTACTTCTTACAACCATGAGATTAGAACCACTTGTATATTATTAAGATACAGCCTAAAATCATAAACCCAAAAATTAGCCTATAGTTGCATTAGTGCTATAAGCCAGTGTTTCTGCTTGAACAGCTAGCCACCAAGAAATAAGGGAATCATTTTTTATGGATCTCTTCAGTGTAATTAAAGTGATTGTGAAGCCTTGCATATACCCGTTGAAGTGATTCGCCTCAAGTGATACACCGATCTCTAAAACAAATTTTCCTTCAGCCATCTCTCCTCTACATCAGTGTAAAGTCCAGAATTTACACAGCTTGCCTTAGCGTTAAAAAACAGGAAGTGGGGAAGTGTAGTCATATACAGCACAGCTCAGACAGGAGAAATCTGAGAGCTGATTGGAGGGAAGCACCCCCCCCCCCTCCACCCGCCACACAGCACACTTAAACATGCAGCGCTGAGGCTGTAAATCCCAGGCTGTGTGCTGGAGTTCCCTCCTACATCTCCCTTTATCTCTTGGAGTTTTGGAAAAACCTGTAAGAGTTAACTCATGCAGATAGCAGAGCAATGAGACCGCTAAGAATAATCACACTCAATGCTATGAGGCAAGTACACTCTAAAGAATGTACTTGGTTTATTTTTCTTGTCCATCCAAATATGTGGTTGCACAAGCTACTGGAGTTTTAATAACCTACAGGTAGAATTCCTAATCATTAGTGTCAGTGGGAGGAATAGTGCCCCATTGTTAGTGTTAATGGGAATAGGAGTGCCAATCACTGGTGTCAGTTGGTGGAAAATTTGCTGCCGCCTTGGTATCAGTGGGAGAAATAATGCCCGAGCTTTGCTGTAAATGAAGTCCATAAATAGTCCTTAAAGAGGTTGTAAACTCGTTCAAAAAATTTTTTTTTTTTTTACAACCTGCAAGAGAAAGACATAATGAGCTAGTATGCATCGCATACTAGCTCATTATGAAATACTTACCTTAGAACGAGCCCCCGCCGTGCCGCTCTCTTACCTGTATGATGAGCGACATGTTCAGTCGCCCGTCTTCCGGGATCGCGGCATCCGGCCATCTGATTGGCCGGAGCCGCGGTGACGTCACTCCCGCGCACGCGCGCGGGAGCCCACGGTCACGGCACGGGGCTCTGAAGGAACGGCATTAAAGGTAAATATCTCCTAAACCGTACATGTTTAGGAGATATTTACAGTACCTATAGGTAAGCCTTATCATAGGCTTACCTATATGTACAACTTCCTGAGGAGGGTTTACTTCCTCTTTAAGAATCATATACACTCCATACAGCTTTGAGACCCAGTCGTTGCAGAGCGTTGTGCTCAAATGGTGCATGGCATTGACAAAACCTAACTCCAGTCCAAGATGTCAAGAGCACACAATGTTCAGAAAAACAGATGGGATGTTGTCAGCAACAGAAAGCGGCAATGTTTCAAGGCCACTAAAGTTCTTTCCCTCAGGTAACAGTGACAGTAGTTCTGTCTGATTATCTGAACATGGTGTGCTGGTAATAGTGTAAGTGATAGAAATAGTGCCTATTCCACTATCCCAGTCAACATTAATTTTTTTTTTTTTTAGCTTTTTTTATTTTTTTAGGGTTTTCACATTGGTGTGAAATGAGTGCATTGCCAATTAAATACATGTGTGCAAACCAAGAAAATTGGCATAGATGTCATACATTACAGAATATTTTGCAGGGATAAGTAAAGAACATATAATGAACAAGCTGCATGCCTTACTAGTCCGGGTATTGGGTAAGAAAGGGAGATGAAAGATAGGAAAAATAAGAGAGGGGCCTAGTGGAAGGGAGCCTATTAGCAGTAGGCTTGTAGCAGAAAATTAGGAGACTTGCTAAAAGTTGTTACAGGTGCAGTCAACCTTGCTGGGCTTGGTATCACAGCTTATTCTGTCAGGGGAGCCCTAGTACAAAGGGGAGAGACATGAGGTTCAGGGGGTAATTTTCTCTGCCCTAGCATCAGCAAGCCAGGGCAACATTGATCATATTTTATTTCTAATTATTATGCTTACTAGCATTAGTAAATAGATAGGAAGGTCGATTTATATTTACTTTAATCTTTTTTTCTACATTTCTTCTGTTACCTTCTGACTCCTTGCCTAGGCAAATTATGTCCTACATCCCAGGAGTCTTCCGGAGAGGAGGAGGGGTTTTCTTCACTAAGTACTCTCCTGCCTGCATGCTTGAGCGAAGGGCAGATGGATTCAGCAAGCAAATGCTACATGAATCATTTGCCCTTACTCCATATGGCCACAGCCAGTAATGCGAGGAGGATGGTTTTCAAAGTGATTTCTCAACAAAGTAAAGCATGGCGACACGAATGACTGGGGCAGTTTGCATTGAATATTCCAAATTAGTTTAGCTTTTGGTATGTGGTGCTCAGATGCAGTGAAGATCTACTGGTTAGGGGAAAGCAAAGGGCTTCATCTGACCTGTGGGCTCATGATTTGGTGACTTCTTTACCACAGGATGTGCTCGGCTCAGAGAGAGAAAAATACAAAATGAGGGTAAAGCCTATATTTTGTCCTGACAAAAATAATGCATTCATATTTTGCTTACAGTACTCTGCGAAACAGACTTTTTTTTTGGGGGGGGGGGGGTTTATTGAAAAATAGAGCTTGGATTGTTGATGGGTGTGATTTAAATGTAAATGCTTTCTCTATTAAGGCAGTGCTGTATTTAGGTTTTTGTAATGAAGTACTATTGGCTGTCTGTATGGTAATATGCATGGTAATTATTGTAGTTGCACATAGCCTGCCGTTTGTTTGGTGCCACAGTTGACTTTTACCTCCTATGTATTTTTTTTTTTTTCTTACTTTTATTGAATTTTCTTTACATACAATTGTGCTCATAAGTTTACATACCCTGGCAGAATTTATGATTTTTTTTGGCCATTTTTCCGAGAATATGAATGATAACACAAAAACTTTTCTTTCACTCATGGTTAGTGTTTGGCTGAAGCCATGTATTATCAATCAACTGTGTTTAGTCTTTTAAAATCATAATGACAACAGAAACTACCCAAATGACCCTGATCAAAAGTTTACATACCCCAGTTCTTAATACCGTGTATTGCCCCCTTTAAACTCAATGACAGCTTGGAGTCTTTTGTGGTATTTGCGGATGAGGCTCAAAGGGGCTTGAATGACTACTAAAAGGTAACCATCCTCACCTGTGATCTGTTTGCTTGTAATTAGTGTGTGTGTATAAAAGGTCAATGAGTTTCGGGACTTTTGACAGACCCTTGCATCTTTCATCCAGTGCTGCACTGACGTTTCTGGATTCTGAGTCATGGGGAAAGCAAAAGAATTGTCAAAGGATCTGCGGGAAAAGGTAGTTGAACTGTATAAAACAGGAAAGGGATATAAAAAGATACCCAAGGAATTGAGAATGCCAATCAGCAGGGGAAAATGAGGGGTTCTGTTGAAACCAAACCACTGTCAGGTAGACCGACTAAAATTTCAGCCACAACTGCCAGCAAAATTGTTTGGGATGCAAAGAAAACCCACAAATAACTTGCTACATTTGGAGAGGAATCAACAAGGCCTATGATGAAAGGTACACCATTCCTACTGTGAAACAAGGAGGTGGAGGAACTGGAGGAAGATTTGGGATGTATTTGGACATTCCAGCATGACAATGATCCTAAACACAAGGCCAAGTCGACCTGTCATTGGCTACAGCAGAATGAAGTGAAGGCTCTGGAGTGGCCATCTTAGCCTCCTGACCTCAATATCATTGAGCCACTCTGGGGAGATCTCAAACGTGCAGTTTATGCAAGACAGCCCAAGAATTTAAAGGATCTGGAGGCTTTTTGCCAGGAAGAATGGGCAGCTTTACCATCTGAGAAGATAAAGAGCCTCATCCACAAATACCACAAAAGACTCCAAGCTGTCATTGATGTTAAAGGGGGCAATACAGGGTATTAAGAACTGGGGTATGTAAACTTTTGATCAGGGTCATTTAGGTAGTTTCTGTTGTCATTATGATTTAAAGAGTAAACACAGGTGATTGATAATAAATGGCTTCAGCCAAACACTAACCATGAGTGAAAGAACAGTTTTGTGTGTTATTATTCATATTCTCTGAAAAATGGGCAAGAAATCATAAATTCTGCCAGGGTATGCAAACTTATGAGCACAACTGTACATAAAAATAAAAATATAAAATTACAAAAAAGACATCAACTTGTACAAAACCATAAAAAAATTGTGTTTCCAGTGTATACATTATCCTACAACTATTTTTAGATACCCTTTTTCATAAGGAATGTCCAAGTAAATAGGAATACTCTTCTCCCTTCCTTCCCCTTCCAAAAAAAAAAAAAAAACATTTACCCCCCCCACTACCTTACAACTAAAAATTGTGTTCAATATGTGTTGATGATTAAATTAAAGGGTGTATTTTGGGATAGCAACCACGGTTGTCTACCCAATTCCACCCTATTTACCTGTAAAACAAAACCTTTGTACACTTAATTTACTAAGAGTATGTGTGTGTGTATGTATGTGTGTATATGTGTAATATATACCAAAAAAATACAAAATCCTTAAATTTTTGTGAAAAAAGAAATGTATTATGAAATTATGGAACAAAATTCTGTGTCATAAGCCTTTTTTTTTTCTCTCTTGTTTGAAATATTTTTGCAGCTGTCAAGAGCTGAGCAGAGGATGAATAGGTTAGATCAATGCTATTGTGAGAGGTCTTGCACAGTAAAGGGCAACATCTACAGAGAGCTGGAGTCCTGGACAGACGGCTGTAAGAAATGTACATGCATGGTATGCCTTTCTTTTTAACATGTGTTTATAAAAGCTTGACATTTTGTCACAGCACGGTGTTTAATCTGTCATTCATTTTTACAAAGTCCTCTGAGAGCATACAACATTCAACAAAATAGTCCACTATAATGTGACTCTACTTTTTGGTACGTTTTTAGTGACTGTTGTGGTGACATACTCTACTGTTCTGAGCAGTGTAGTAATTTCCTTTTATTGAATTTTTCTTCTATCTTTAATGGGTTTCTTCACTTGTCACTTTTTGCGTACAAAGAAAAAAGGTTACAAATGCAATAAACTGATATATCAAAAATCATTATCTGTGAACTGTAAAACACCTCTTCTCTATACAAAGGAAACAAGGGGGAAGGTCTTTGTAGTTCAATCAGAGGAGCAGCCTTGGATAATCACCTACACAAACTACAGCAATGATCTCCTGGGCATGAGTGTGAAACCCAGATGGAACAATAGCTCTATTGCAATAAATGGATAACTTTTTTTGAAGCTTTGCTGCCTTCTGTGGTTGTCGTCCGCACACTGTAGAAATAAAAAAAAAGAAAAAAGCGGGCTCACTGGCCTAGTGCATCATCCCACAAATTTTATTAAAATGGAATAAAATAGATACTACTCACACACATAGGTAGTATAGGAGTTTGTCTGACAGCTCTACTTTGTTGCTCAAACTATCTGATCACTCGAGCAACGGGGGGGACCTCACCAGGGTCCCTGCTCGCTAACTCGTTTCAAAGGCATGTCCTTCATCAGAGTCAAACAGCGAATGATATTTTAGTCATATATATAACCTCTAGTCATATCACTGACACACCCACCTCCTGAGAGCCATGGCCCCCTTCCAAGCAATGGCGGAGATAAACAAGGGGAGGGAAAGAAAAAGGACCAACTGTAACTTATCCAACAGATTTTAATACTGGCTCATTTTTGGCAGTAATGTTGCTCCTCCATCAGGGATCCACAGGGATTTTTGCTATCCTATTGATCCCTGTGTCTGCAAAGCTCAGTGGATCTACACAGCCTCACTTATCTTGTGGTTAAGTTTTCCCCAGTGTTTAATACTTACCACCTCTTTCCATTGTCAAGCTTCAGCAATTAATAATTGAAAGATTTTGGTGAGGTTTAGGGACCGCATTGGATGGAATTTTATTCCTTTTTTTTTTTTTTGGAGAGTAGTTTAGATCTTTCTCTTAACCTTCCTAGCGGTATTCCCGAGTGTGGCTCGGGGTTAAATTTCAGTGCCAAAAGCGGTAACCCCATGCCAGACTCAGGGTACCGTTAGGAAGATCACTGGATCCTGGTAGAGGGGTTACTTACTTTGTCACCGGGATCCAGCGATGTATCCCGGCAGTGTGTGGCGGCGGATCTTCCTCCCGATCCTCTGTGTGCCCCAGCTTCCATCTCCTGCGACGTGACGTTCGCAGGGGGGTGGAACCAGCGGCAAATTCAAATGTAAAACATACCAAACACACTGATACACAATTCAAAATAAAATAATTTCACATTAGTTTGCCCCTCCCAGTGCCCTTTCCTGCAGTTTTACTGTACTTATATATATATATATATATATATATATATATATATATATATATATATATGTGTATATATATGTATGTATGTATATGTATATATACATATGTATGTGTGTGTATATGTGTGTGTGTGTGTATGTATATGTATGTATATAAATGTGTATGTATATGGATATATATATATATATAAAATGTGTATATGTGTGTGTGTATGTATTCATATATATATATATATATATATATATATATATATATATATATAATAAAATGTGTGTATGTATACAGTATATATATGTATACATACATACTTTAACTTATTTATAGTTTTTTATTATATTATAATTTATGATTTTGTGTTTCAAACTTTATCATACCCGAGATGTTATAAAAAAGAACACACAGTAAAAAAAAAATCATACGTAAATAGTTGGTTTGGGCTGCTCATTCTTAAGAATTACATGCAAAATAATGGTACCGCTTTCAGCACCTAAAATCCGAAAGAATCATACCACCAGGGAGGTTAAAGTGACTTTTGAGCATAAACTAACTTCAATGTATGCCTATCTTCAAATAAGTGCTTGTCTTGAAAGTCGGAGACATTTAAGCTTAACTACCCTTTTACTTTAATACTATATTATGCTGCTTGTTACCGGACATTTCAGAGGAGCTCTGTGTAACACTTGCTGTCCATAAGACACTTTTGGAGACTGTAACTGTGATTCACATACTACATAGCTCTATTTACCTCTTGGGGTGGAGCGTGCAGAAGCCTAATAAAGCAGGACTATCCTTGGCAGTTACATACCTTGAGCAACATCTTTCATCCTTGGCACTGCTGCAGAAGAAATTCTTTCACATGCATTCCATGGGTGAGGGGTGTGGCAGGGGAGAAACTGCTCAAGATACTGCACTAACATTGGTTGTTGCTTCCCTGGCTGGCTGCACCCAGGTGCTGAACCACTTTGCCACATAAGTGGGAACTGCAGGCAGCAGAAGAATTGGTTGGTTCTTCTGAACACAAACCAAAGCTGCTGCAGTTTGTTTTGCTTTCTCTACCTGGTGCCCAGCATATCAGTCTCTGCTGTTGCTTCAGGAGGTTGGCACAGCCCAAGACACCATGGGTCACACATAGAGTGCTGGTGAGTTGCTTTTGGGCTCCAGGGCTCTAATACTATTTAACAGAAAGTGTATCCAAAGCCAAACCGTTTTTTTTTTTTTTTTCTTGATAGTCGTGAAGACTTTGAAACTGTCAGGTTTTAATGGTTTGTGTCCCTGTTCAGTAAATTTACTCATGGGTGGAACTGTAGGTCAGGAGAAGGGGAAGCAATGGGAAGAAAGCACATGCCAGACAAAGGAGCCAAGTCTCCACTGTATGATGGGAGGAGAAGCAGGGAGGTAGCAGTGTGGGGGCTGAGGAGAAGTTGAATAGCAGGAAAAAGGAAAATGTGGAAGAAAGCCAGTTAGGCAGCACTGGAGCTAGATGGCATTTAGTAAAGGCGAGGTAGAGTGGACCATAAGAGAAATGGTTTGTATTACTCCTCCATAAAGGTAAAGTCTATTCAGTAAAACCAAGTGTTCTGTAAATTGGAGTTCCTACCCTTGAGGGAGCTAGTGAAGTCTTCCCAGCAGTTTGATGTCTTAAACAAGATGAAACCATTTTTGTATCGTTGGTGGGGGAAGGAAACTTCGAAGTGCTGAAATACAGGGATGAGTAGCATTGGCCAAGTGTATTTTCACTGGCCTCCCCCTGATTCAATTGTGCTCAATGTATATAATAAACAACAAAAAATTTGAGAGTGCTTACCTTCAGTGGTGTATTTAGATTTTGTGCTGCAATAGGCCTGACTAAACTTGTGCACCCCCTAATGTAAATATGACCCACCCCTTCCAGTAAAGGGCACATCCCTTCCTGTTTCTGACCCGTTCTGTCATCTGTAAACCACAGACTACAACCACAGTGTATCAGTGCCCATCAGCGTAGCCTCATCAGTTCCTATAAGTTCAGCCTCATCAGTGCCCATCAGTGCAGCCTTTTTAGTGCCGCCTTATTACTGCCCATCAGTGCAGCATATCAGTGTAGCCTCATCAGTGGCCATCAGTACAGCCCCATCAGTGGCCATCAGTGCAGCCTACCTGTGCCCATCAGAGCCAGTTCACACTGAGGCGACACGACTTTGGGGGGCGACCTGTGAAGTCGCGTGCACCGCGACTTGCAGGGACTTCACATAATGGAAGTCTATGCAAGTCGTTCCGAGGTCGCCCCAAAGTAGTACAGGACCCTTTTTCTAAGTTGGAGCGACTTTTGTCGCTCCTATTAGAACGGGTCCTGTACTACTCAATGGACCGTTCTAAGTGCAAGTGCGGCAGTGTGGCAGTGTGAATGGGCTCTTAGTGCAATGTGTTTGGACTTGTGTTTGCTGCCACTGATTGTAATTATAGGAATATTTCGCCTATTTGTATAATGACTAGGAAGTCCATAGTCATTATACAAATAAGTGAAATAATCAGTGGCAGCAAACACAAGTCCAAATATCTTATAAGATAGGAGTAATCTTACTAACCCAGTCACATATTGCGATAGGACATATGAGGTAAGCAGGACCAAAATATTATTGCCATCATATACAATTAAAAGTCTTAATTGTATATGATGCAATTCAGTATGCTCGCTCAAGGACAAGGATGTTTAAAGAAATTAAATTATATTATTGACATGATGCCTGCCATACCTGGGGGCAGAGGAGGGTAGGCGGAGCATTAGGCTGCAGTGCCACACTTATTAGCATTGGGGGCCATCAGGCCAGTTGTATTAGGTGTGGTTGGCAGCCTGCGTCTGTCCGAATGTCTTCACTCGTCAGTATTATCATACCAGCAGGTAGCAGTGTGAGTGCTTTATGGGGGTGCCAGACTAATTGGCTTCCTGGACCCTGCCCTCTGGCCCATTACTCCCCATAAGACTGGCACTATACTAAAAGTGAAGCGCAAGCCGGCGGGGACCCTTTTCGTGCAGGAGCAGGGAGGAGGCTGTTGTTTTTTTTTTTTTTTTTTTGTGTGCGTGGTTCAGCTTTTTTGCTGCCTCCCCTGCAAAGTGCAGCCCTAGGCCTGGGCCTTGTTGGCCTAGGCCAAGATACAGCACTGCTTACCTTCCCGAAGAGGGAACTTTGAGGGGAAACAATGGTGCTCTCCCCACCAACACAAGTCTATGAAGTTCAAGCTCTGTGTGGGAGTTTTATGTATTTGATCAATTTGACTTCTAAATGCCTTCAGTGCCAGAAGTATTCTGGCACAGTTTGGTGGAGATCAGTCCACCCATGGAATAATTGCATAAGCTGGCCAGGGTCCTTTTCATTTATTGAAAGTATTTAGCAGGCATCCGGCCACTGAAGTCCCAGGGGCAGGATGACCCTACCTGTAAAAAGAAACAGGATATCAGCGGCCCCTGTATGTTTGCATGGGTGATAGATCCACCACTGCTTGTATCTCAAATATTCCTACTTGGTGTGCTTTTTTTTAGGTCTTTATCAGATGCAGTATTTACCAAAACATGTAAAAAGAAAATGCTCACATTTGCAATACATATCTAGTACAGGTAAACAATCACTGTATATCAGACCTGTTGCAATGCATGTTGCTACATTTTCAAGTTCAGGTAAAATGCACCAATAGCCTGCTGTCCCCAATGTGTTGTGCTGCTTCATTTTTTTTGCTTACCATTATTGGGTTAAAAGGATTAGTCAAAAATGTGACCTATATTTACAGGTAAAATGAAGAAAACAGAGGCAGCCATTGCTGACCTAGCCTCTTGGCTATCATGCTGGCCTCTCTGATTCACTAGCCCTGACTAAGCATTCAGTTATGAACTTTTTGTTCCTACTTATTTATTTGGGGTCAGTAACCCAGACCGCTTTTATGCCTGCAAGTCAGCAAAGCAAACCTAAAACTGCATTTTCAAGACGGTCAGAAATGGCAGCCCAAATATATTCGGCATGATTGATGGGTTTGCTTTAACACATTTTGCTGTGAACAACCCTCTTAGTAATATGATATGGATATGTCCTATTTGCAAATTTGCCACTGTGTAATTGCACACACAAGATATAGGAGTATGAATTATGCATAGTTATGTGCTATATCACATAATTGCAGATTGCTACTCTGTGCTTTGAATATCCTGATAATTACTCAACAGTTAAATGCTTTTATTTTAATAAAGGCTTTTGAGTTTGATCTTTTTATGTGCATAGAGGACTGAAACCTCTGGGTTGGTCCTCTAGTAACACTCACTCTACTATGTTCTATTGAGAACAACATTTTCTTTTGGCAACCCATGAAAAAAAGCTGACATCTGAGGCTCTAAAAATGGTATCTCAGTGAAACAGATCCAACTACAGTAGTTTTACATACTGTAGTGTTTTCTTTAGTGGGGCATCAAATGGCGTTTTTCTGTGGCCTCAAAATATGCATTGCAGTTACGGTACTACTGAACAGACTCTGCTGCACAGGTTATACATTACTAGACTATACATTAGTAGTACCAACAGCGCATTGGCAGAGCAGTAGAACCAGTTCCAAAAAGCCAAGTTGAGTTTGACCATACATTGTACACCTTTCCTATTAAATTTCCTTTAGACTTGCCTTCAACTATGTAGTGCAAGGGCCTGCCTGCTTGCTTACAAACTGAGAGTGTTCAGGTTTGAACTCCTATATTGTAGCAAACCCCCAACCTCCTAGGGCCTGATGGTGACCCCAGAGACAGAGAGGGCCGACATTCCTCCTCAGGGTGCAGATTACTAAGCATGGTGGGTGGTGAACAAGTGAAAAAAGATGGGCGCCAGTCACTTTTATGCTTTAACAAGGAGAAGTTTATTTCTCTCAACAGAAACAAAAATGGGAGAGAGGGGTAGGGCACAGGACACCCTTAGTGAAAATAACAGATTGGCAGACTCCTTACACAAACATAGAAGTATGGGCAGACAGCAGTACAGGAAAAGAACCTTTGAGCTTAGACTGACCTGGGAGGCAACTCCTTTCCCCTGGGTCCAGTCTCTTGTAGCAATCTGTACATGTAGAAGCAGCTGTCTCCTATATCAAGAGCATGTAACTCACGGAAGGTGCAGGAATTCTATGGATGTTCCCATCTTGACACTTCCAAGCAGTATACAGGCTTTCCCTTGCAGAGCCACGAGCAAATGGTTAAGCCTCAGGCTTCAGGCCTACCCAGCAGCAGCAGTTGCACACACCCACCCCAGACAGGGGTCTGGGTGGTGAGAGACAGATCATCTGACCTCCTCCAAATAGTCTCTCCCAGCATGCTCCATTACCAGTGTGATTGGCTGGGAGAAACCTACATATTCATAACCTAATTGACTGTAATTTATCACTCTAATGTCAAAGGCAACAGTGCGACCTACTATCAGAAGGGAGAATCCCAGCCAAACAGGATTAGGAGGAAAATCCAATGGCCACAGAACTATAAATCAGCCAGGCTAATTACCACCTAGCACAACTACATTTACTAGCAACTCTGCTTACGACAAAGGTGCTACGTATGGTTTTGGTAACTCCAAAGGAAAATTGTACAAGACCATTTGTATAATGTATGACCACATTTAGTCAAATAGCTGGCCACCCTTTTACAAGTCTACTGAGCACTGGTACCCACTGCTATTTTTGGTACCGTTAACATTGTTGCAGTGTATTTCAGTGCCCAACTGCTCATTATAAAATAATAAAATTATTGAAACATTGTTGTAATACTGTAAAAAAAAAAAATAATAATTTTAAGATAAATTCTCACTTTGTCTTTTTCCTGTGAGTGTGTGCAGGATTCGCATTATCAAAGAGAATACTAATTGAGATCATAACTTCCATAATCCCTTTTTAGTTTTCTTTTCAAATGACTGCCTAAATGGAAGCAATGTGTGGAATCTTTGAATGAGATGCTCACATACTGTATGCACAGTTGCTGACCTAATAAAAACCAATCCGTTCTTAATGTGATTTTCAAAACTGCTGTTAACCATAAAAAAATCTTCCAAAAACTACCATTCTAATACTAATACATCCAACTACTAATGTACTGTATGTTTACACATTGTTTTCCCATTTTATGCGCTGCTGTTTACACAGTCAGTGTGGTTTGTTGAAGATGGCTCATCTCAAGAGATCTGAATTTGAAAGGCAATCAATGGCATGCTATGAATGTCCTAGAAACCAGCCAGATCATTTGATAAAGGGAAATTTAGGTCACCAAAGTAAGGACTGAAATGTTTTTGATTTATCACTACTGCACAATGATAATAGATGTACATGTTTTATAGCATGTTTGCGGATTTTCTAAGAAACTGCTAGCAACTCTCACTATGCATTAAGCCTAAGAGGCATCAATGGGAGATTAAAATGTATTGTACATTTACATTAGGATTTAGGAGTATTGTACATCTACTTTTTTTATCTGTGCAAGCATACAGTATTTCATTTACAATGTCAGGTTATTGAACAGGGGTTTAAAGCAAGGAACAGGCAATAGAAAGAAAATTACAATTCAGATTTGAGTTAAACTGGATAAATAGATTACAAACCCTTAATCTTTAAGATTTCATAAAGCATATATTTTAGCCTTGCTTTTCTAGTAAAATGCTTTTATCGGGTTTTCCATTTTATGTTTTTATCATACATCCGTGCTGCATGAAATTGTTTCCTTAGGGGCAAGGTCATATCGGCACTTTTCGCACTGCGTCTGACAATTAGGCTAAATGCTATTGAGCACTTTCAATAAAATAGAACTAGTGTTTTCCCTGGCCCTGTCACAATATATTTGGAGCCATTTACTGTATATGCCAATGTGACAGGAAGGCTTCATGTCTTCATATTGTACACTACTGAAACAGTGCTCAACCCTTCTTCAAAAAAAAAACACTTCCTTTTCTTTTACTATGCCATACATCTGTAGCAAAAAACATTGACATTGCAATATAATAACCTGTCCTATGTAATCAAATATGTCCACCATAACCTATTGTAGCTTAATTACCAAATGCTATTATATGACTGACATATAGTCATGGACAGATTTTATAAAAAGACTTTATAAACAGGACAGTTCATTTTCTTAATAAAATATTTGGTTGTTTGATTTCTATTTTCTAAAGGATTCATTCGATAAGCTCTACACATTTTTTTGTGAGATATTAAGGCTGATTGAAGGTTCTCTTCACTTAACCAACCATGCAAAAAAAAAAAAATCAGTTTATTTGATATGCTCATGATTAGATGATTGAAGTAAATATATACCCTATTTTGTGTGTCAGGAAATCTTTAAGGGCCCTTTCACACAGGCGGACTGACTGTTCAGATCTGCATGTCCGTTTTTTTGGCGGATCTGAACGGTCCCCCCAGACATGCCCGCTGACATCCGATCCGTCAAATCTGGACAGATGGAAACCCTATTTTCCATCCATCCAGCAGATCGTATGAAAACGGACCGACGGTCCGTTCCCATCCGATTCCCCCATAGAGATGTATGGGGAACTGACAGCTGTGTCTACGCACACAGCGCGGAAACACAGCTGTCATCATCCTGCTCAGCGGGGGGATCGGCGGATTGATCCCCCACTGAGATAAACTGAGTCCGTCCGACGGACTGATAGTGTGAAAGGGGCCTAAGGCTCCGTTCACACCTAGGCATTACGGATTACGGGCGGAATCGCTTGCGATCTCCATAACTTTCCATGGCATCCCAATCGTGGTGCAATTTTGCTGTGCTTGTCGCCTGACGAATCACGGTAAAATTACACAAGCAAAATCGTGGGATGCCTGTTGCTGAAAAGAAGTTTGCCCACCCATGTATCACAGACACTACACAAGCCGATCAGTGGGTGCCAGCCAATGGATAACTGCCGGCACCTGCTGATTGCTGAGAAGGAAGACAGGACAGACCTCTACATATGTAAACAATGGAGAGCTCTGTCCTGTCCATGGGGATGTGGCGGTTTTTGTTTCCCTGCAAATGCAGTGAATAAAAACGGACACATTCCCTAGTAAAAGCATCTTACAGTAAACACATAGACACTGATTAGGCATGCATTCAACCCCTTGATCACCCTAGATGTTTAACCGATTCCCAGCCAATGTCTTTAGTACAGTGAGAGTGTATATTTTTAGCACTGATCACTGTATTTGTGTCACTGGTTTTACCCACAAGTTTCAGTGTCACACTGCATGCATTACTATCACAGTTCCGCTATAAGTGACTGATTGCAGCCATTACTAGTGTACAATTTAAAAAAATAAATAAAATACTGTATATATATATATATATATATATACCATAGTTTATAGACACTGCAACGTTTAATATACGCTTATTGGGATTTTGTTTTTTTACCAAAGACATGTAGCAGAACACATATTGATCAGAATTATTAAGAAATGTGATTTTATTTATTTTATTCATTTTATTTGGATGTTTTTATAGCAGAGTAAAAAAAATAGTTTTTCAAATGTTTCAGTGTTTTTCCATTTATAGCGCAAACAATAAAAAACCCCAGTGGTGCTCAAATACCACCAAAAGAAAGCTCTTTGTGAGAAAAAAATGATATAAATGTTGTTACTGTATAGCGTTGCATAACCGCGCAATTGTCTAAGTAACGCAGTGCCAAAAAGCAAAAAAATGGCCAGTCATGAAGGGGGATAAATCTTCCGGTGATTAAGATAGAACATTTGGAGAAAAGAAAATTTGAAAAACGAATAAATATTTTTGCTGAGTTCAGAAAAATATGCTAATTCATATAAATCATTTCAGTAAAAAGTCAAAACCCACTGTTTGCTCGACAATTGATCTAAGATCATGATTAGTTTGAGGAATTTGGTAGGAAAAGTAGAAAGTTGTGTACGCCTCTTAGATCATTGGAAAAGCCACTAGCCAAAATCAGTAACCTGTCCTAACATGGGGTTAGGAAAAGTTTAGTCTGTGAGAGGAAGCTTCATTTATTTTTATAGCTATCTTATAGTGAACCTATCAGAAAAAAACTGAGGCACTACCATTGCAGGCCTCCTTCTGAAAATGCGAAGTGCCTTGCTGTATCTGACTTAAGTACCTCAGTCGCATAACTAGAACAAGCATGCTGTAGATGGGTGACAGAAAAGTGCAAGATTTATTTATCCTTCTACTTGTTCTGGGTTCTCTACATGGCATCAAAGCCAAAGCATCAGAATAATGCCTCATTTCCACTGAGCGGATCGTTTCGGGTCGGTTCGGTACGGTACGCTAATTTGAGTGTTTCCATTATGAAAGTGGCCCATACAACCGAACCAAACCGCACCATTCCTGGTCCTGCTTCAGATGTAGGGCCATAGGAAATGGTACGGTACGGTTAGGGCGGAGCTACTGGCGTAACACAATAGATTCCACTGATTGGCGGACAGGAAAACTTCAGTGCTCACGTCAAATGAAAGAGCAAAACAAACACCTCATTTGGTGTAAACCCCGCATGGTCCCTGGTGGCCCGACTTGCAGTGGAAATGCTCACCTGAATAGACCAGACCATTCTAACCCTTCCAAACTGTACCGACCCGAACCGTTCCTCTCAGTGGAAACGAGGCATAAGTCAGGTAAATAATATTCTTAAAAGCATAGGTCAGCAATGGCACCCTTCATTATTCTTTTAGGACAGATTCACTTATTGTGCATGCTTCCGTGATAAAAGTCCTAAAGAGACTCTCATCAGACCATTCAGTTCAACAGAGATAATTCTACAACAATATAGAGTGCATCCTTAAAGTATTCACAGTGCTTTACTTTTTCTACATTTTGTTGTTACAGCCTTATTCCAAAATGGATTAAATTCATTATTTTCCTCAAAATTCTACAAACAATACCCTATAATGACCTTGTCAAAGAAGTTTAAAATCTATGCAAATTTATAAAAAAAAAAAAAAAAATCCCATATGCGGAAGTAATCACAGCCTTTGCTCACTACTTTGTTTAAGCACCCTTGGCACCAATTACAGCCTCAAGTCTTTGAGTATGATGCTACAAGCTTTGCACATTTTTGGGCAGTTTCTGCCAATCTTTTTTTTCAGGACCTCTCAAGCTCCATCAGGTTAGATGGGGAGCATCGGTGCACAGCCATTTTCTAATCTCTCCAGAGATGTTCAATCAGGTTGTCCCATAGTTACCCTTTTGATATCTTGGCTGTGTTCTAAGGGTCGTTGTCCTGCTGGAAGATGAATCTTCATACCAGTCTGAGGTCCAGAGCGCTCTGGAGCAGGTTTTCATCAAGGATGTCTCTGCACATTGCTGCATTCATCTTTCCCTCGATCCTGGCTAGTCTCCCAGCCTCTACTGCTGAAAAACATTGCCGTAGCATGATGCTGCCACCACCATGCTTCACTTTAGGGATGGTATGGGCCAGGTGATGAGTGGTGCCTGGTTTCCTCCAGACATGACGCTTGCCATTCAGGCCACAGAGCACAATATTTGTTTCATCAGACCAGAGAATTTTGTTATTCATAGTCAGAGTCCTTCAGGTGTCTTTTGGCAAACTCCAGGCAGGCTGTCATGTGCCTTTTTACTAAGGTTTGGCTTCCGTTTGGCAACACTCCACCATACAGGCCTGATTGGGGGAGTGCTGCAGAGATGGTTGTCCTTCTGGAAGGTTCTCCTCTCTCCACAGAGAAATGCTGGTGCTCTGTCAGAATGACTATCGGGTTCTTGGTCACCTCCCTGACCAAGGCCTTTCTCCCCCGATCGCTGTTTGGTCGGGTGGCATGCTCTAGGAAGAGTCCTGGTTGTTCCAAACTTCTTCAATTTACAGATGATGGAGTCATTGGAACCTTCAGTGCTGCAGAAATTTTTCTGTACCCTTCCCCAGATCTGTGCCTCGATAAAATCCTGTCTCAGAGGTCCTAAGACAATTCCTTGGACTTCATGGCTTGGTTTGTGCTCTGACATGCACTGTTAAATGTGGGACCTTATATAGACAGGTGTGTGCCTTTCCAAATCGTGAGCAATCAACTGAATTTACCACAGGTGGACTCCAAGTTGTAGAAACATCTCAAGGATGATCAGTGAAAACAGGATGCACCGGCGCTCAATTTTGAATGTCATGGCAAAGGCTGTAAATACTACTGTACATGTGATTTTTTTTTTTATTTTTAATAAATTTGCAAAGATTTCAAACAAGCTTCTTTCATGTTGTTATTATGAGGTATTGTTTGTAGAATTTTGAGGAGAATAATGAATTTTATTCAGTTTGGAACAAGGATGTAACGTAACAATATGGAAAAAGTGAAGCTATGTGTATACTGTCCGAATGCACTGTATATGTATTAAACATAGTTCATGCATGTTGTTTACCTGTAAATTCCTCCCAGTGTAAACATCTTGGATATTCTACAATAGAGCGACTTGTAATTTAAGGGTTTTTAAGGTCATCAAGAATTTACAGACCATATTCAAAATTCCAAAATTTTATTAAACCTTTTAACATTCATCTCACAAAAAGCGTTGTCATTTGCAAATGACAACGCTTTTAATGAGATGAATTTTAATGTTTAATAAAATTTTGGAATTTTAAACATGGTCTGTAAATTCTCAATGGCACCTTAAAAACCCTTAAATCACAAATCACTCTATTGTTACATATCTCAGGGTGTGGTAATTAGATGGTGCACTCATCATTTAGCTATAATCTTGGATATGCTGTCTGCAGCCCCAGGAGGCTTAGCTGTCCCTCGAGTGATGTGTTAAAGCTTCCTTCACTCCTCCCCCCCCCCCCCATCCGCTTCATAAGTTTATGCAGGAAAGTGAGGGACAGAGGAGCTGGGCCAGCACAAAGAGTATTTAAACACCCCCCAGAAGAAGGTTCAAAGGCTCATGGTGAGGGAATATAAAATCCCTTATAAAAAAGAAAAACCCTGCAAGTAAGCATTAAAAACAGAAAAAAAAAAAAAAAAAAAAAAATATATATATATATATATATATATATATATATATATATAATATATATATATATATATATATATATATATATATATATATATATATATATATATATATATATATATATATATATATATATATATATATATATATATATATATATATATATATATATATATTTTTTTTTTTTTTTTTTTTTTTTTTTTTTCTGTTTTTAATTATTAGTGACAGTGTCTTTAAGATTCATTATAGTTACTGCAGTAAAACATGTATCAGGCTAAACCATGGAGTAATTGAGGGAAAAATATTCTATTTGCCAAAGGGGCAGCATAACTAATGGTCTGCTAACTGACAATGCTGTTTTTATTTTGGATTCCAATCCTTTTCTCTGCTGTATGCATTTATTAATCATATTTAATAGTGGTCTTTTTTTTATTTTTATTTTTTTTTAATAGAAGTTGACAGGTCCCACAGAAAGCAAATTATGCTCTGATCCATCCAACTCCTTCATTGTAACAATGCAAATTGTATATCCATATACAATATATTGTATATTATTGGGTATTCAGTATATCCACTGAACCTGATAATGTTTGAGCAGTCCTCTTTCAAATCTAAAGCCCCGTACACACGTACCGATGGTCGGCTTACAAATGTTCCTCTTTTCTCCCCGGGATGTCGGTGTCTGCTGAAAAGTGCAAAGACAGCACAAGGACAGCACAAGAATTTTGTCTGCCGACTGCAGAAGTGATGTCATGTAATGGTTAACTTTCCCTGTGTTTTCTATTTTATGAGCATGCCCAGTCTTGCAAATCTGCGGTCTGTCGGCCGAATTGTGTACTGACAGGCGAACAATCGTCCGTTCTGGTGTCGGCATACAAATATTTTCATGTTTGCACGAAAGACTTTTGTCCGCGGATTGTGCGCAGACATCTGTCGGAGGCACCATACTAACACGCGTACAATCGGCAGATCCTTCGTCCACCGACGTTTGTATGCCGACGATCGGTACGTGTGTACGGGCCTTAAAGCTAAATCTAGTCTCTAGAATTCATAAGACTGACGCAGACAAATTTTACAACGAAGAATAAGCTAAACTTATATACCTGTCTAGAACTTGTACTTGAATTTGTCACAAGCTGCGCCACTTTTAAAATGAACATGAGACATTCTCGCAAAATCTGTCTATGACAGTTTTTCTGTCGGCCAAGAGAGAGTTGGTCTTAATTTTAGCTCCACTTGAACATTTCGTGCATTCAATGCGACTCAATGTAAAAGTGGCATATTTTAGAATTACCTGAATCTGGTGTCAGAACCAAAACTCTCCCAAATGCTTCATGAATTTGGCGTACATTACCAAGAGAGATTAATGTCAGAATTGTGGTGTCACAGCTTAATTGAATTCCCCCCAGTGTCTAAGATATTACAAATTATATAAAATGTTTTTTTTTTTATTTGCCACAGAATGGAACTGCCCAGTGTGAAAATATAATCTGCACAGAACCGACTTGTCCAGCTAATACTGCACCTGCTTTTGTTCCTGACAAATGCTGTAAGGAGTGCCAACGTAAGTGTCTTTTTATTACAGCTGTATTTGTGCATGTATTAAAATATATATCCTAGAAATAATGTTAGTTTTCTAAAAGTCATGCATATGTTTTTCATAAGTAAATAAAAAATGTAAATTTGATATTCAAATATATATTGTTATAAAGAGATAGATTGGTTGGTTTCTATTAAGCAATTCCCTAGGATTGATTGAAGAAAACAAAGGGCTGGAACACACTTTTGTGCTGTGGTACATTGTGATGATGCGTATTCCTACAATGTACGTTAACGTATACATTGATGCATTGCAGTGCCCTTTATTTTGAATGACAACGCACAATGGGAAAGCAGCGCTGACATACATAAAGAATGGTCTAACACTTGCAATTGTGTACACCTCCATCCCTAAATTTTTGCAAAGACAAAAGAACGGTCGCCCTGATGGGACTTTATATGAGGTTGACACAATAGTTATAGAGAGTCAAAGAGTAAATTTATTTGTAGAGTAAAAGCATACAATAAATAAATAAATAAATATATATAGCCATAAGCATAATTACAAGACATATAAAGCATGTAAAATAAATGACGAATTAACAGCATTGCAGCATATTGCACATGATGACAACATTGCAGCATCCGTGTAGCATAACAGTAAAATATATCTGTATTGGAAACTCAACGCATTTTGTGGGTCTGTACGCCTCACTCATCAGGAGTAATAAGTAGATCTTTGCAGCTCTGACACACATCCTTTGTAGTGAGCCATAATACAAGGTAAAACACTACCATGTAAACCCAAAAATTGTACAGCTCCAGGTGAAGGGGTCACTCACATGATGCAATCCTCATGTTGGGTGCTCGCCCCAGCTCGCCACCGCAATGTAGTACAATAAAGAAAGTTGATGGCACACCATTCTGTAGAGATGCCACATCTTCATTCCATGTAACGATTGAGGCTAGCACAGACAGAGTGGCCATAGCTTTTGCAGCTTTTGTACTGTGTTATCTTGGATCAATACATGGAATAAAGATTTGGCATCTCTAAAGCATGGTGTGCCACCAACTTTCTATATTAACACACTACCATGTGTTGTGATGCATTGCATGAGGAGAAAATTCTGTTTGTCCATTTGTGTCTGTTCGGTACACTGGCACCCCAACACATATAAATGGACAGGCACAAATTTTTGTGTGTGTTTATAAATATTTAAACTTTTTTTTTTTATATACTTTTTTGTCATGTACATACAATCTTTCTTGTACAAAGAAGCATTTAATAACCTGTGGGTTACCTAAAGCGATAGCACAGTGGTGGTTATCTCCTTCAAGATAGGCTGTCTCTTATTTAAACACAGCCAAAACCATTTGGAGAGGGGGGACAATTCAATTCTCTGATTCATTCGTGTATGTAAAATTCCTACTGATCTACTAAGGTCTGTTATCAACAAGGTTTTTGCAATTGGTGATAGGGAGAAATTCAGAAACCTAGAAATAAGGCTAAAGCTCCACCTGCATGCTCAAAAAGAGGATAAAAACTATTAATGTTCAAAATTTCATATGTACAAAGCCACTACACATTCTTTTACAGAACCTAGCTATTTGCTTGCCAGGGCTGAAAACCTTCCAAAATGCTTACTGACAATCTTAGTAAACTTTACTGATTGCAAATGTGTTTTTTATAGACTTAAAATGTAACAAAATGTAATTTAAGCACTTGCTGTCCTGCCAGTATATTTACGGCAGTGCAGCAGCTGCAGGCTCAGTCATGTCTAGAGGTGTGTGTGTGTGTGTGTGTATACATAAATGATTTTGCCTCTTTGGAGTTTGGAGCACCATTCCTGTGACCCCTGTGCCCACTGGGGACGCAGCGGCTTACTGTTACTGGTAACTGGGTATCATGTGATCGCTGTGATTGTCTCACAGCAATCACATGGTACCTGTACCATGTGATTAGCTACATAAAAGCAAACAAAAATAGGCTCATATTTTGAGAAATGAATCCAACTTTGCCTTCACCAATGTGGTGTTTGTCATCCCAGCTTAACGCATATAAACAAAAAATACCCTGTACAGACAGGAAAAATGAAGCTATGTGGTTGACAAAAAAGATTGACAAAGGGATACTCCCATAAAATTACTATATGACTTTATGCAATCAATTGATACAAATTGTCCAGATGCCCGCTGCAGCATAAGTGGTATACTGACATATATATGAGGTGACAAAAACATGCACAAAAAAACAAGACCCAAAACAAATGTGTGACACGTCTGTACGCCAGGTACTCCTTGCACTCAGACAGAATTCCCATGGCTCGGCCGTATCCATCCTTTAAGCAGTTGGCATATATCCAGGAATTCCTCAGAGGGCAAGCCCCTGGGAGCTTGAGCTGTGGAAAAACACTGAAAAATGGGAGAGGGGGAGGGGAAGGAGAGGAAGGGACTGGGGCCCGAAAGTCAGTGGGATTTCCACCTAATACCTGTATGACCCCGGACTGTCCAATGTCCAATATGGGGTCACTCCTGATGTGTGATGAATTGACCAACAAAAAATGTGTGGAGCTGAAGGCCTTCACTAGGTGCTGCTATGGAGAAAGTTCCTTCTAGGTCAGAGCCTGATTTATAATAGATATATTTTGTCATCTTCCTGTGCTGTATGGAGGTGAATGATATAACCTTTGGTCTTTTCCCAAGTGTTTGCCGTCTCACTTGTTCCCAAAAGATGTGAACTGGGACAGTATCATAGGTATATGAACCAAGTTCATGGTAAATAATGTTCAAGCTCTGGGGGACCCACTGCGTATCAACTTCATATACGGACAGCATGTAAAAGTTTATATGGAACAAACACTAATTGGTTCAGGTGGTACTTTACCAACTCTTCACTCAGTTCCTCATATGCCGTACTATGAGCCAACGCGCCGTCTGCTCCGATGCTGTCCACTACGGCCCGATTGCTATGTGTGTCACATTAAGTCCTCCTCAAAGTACCACTCCCGCCCATATAGATCACAAAGAGTGGCTTTTGAAATCCTTGCCACTCGTTCCATGGCTCGCCACCCATCCAGGGATTGTCGGGAGTGGTGTCTCGACTGTTTGTGACGTCAACGCGTTTCACAATGCTGATGCGTAGCTTCGAGCGCTTTACGGATACCGGTAACTGGATATCATGTGATCGCTATGATTGGTCCTAGTGATCACATAACATTGTAAACCTGTCATGAATGGCTTTCCATTAATGAAATGCTTGCTTACTGTTGTGATCTGTGATTGTCTCAACAATCACATGGTACCTTGCTACCTGTACCATGTGATTAGCTGTAGCCAATCCGATCACAACCATAAGCAAGTTGTTCATGAATGGGAAACCCATTTATGATGGCTACAATTATTTCTCTTTCAATAATTTTTATTACAAATAACACAAAGCCAATATGTGTATCAAGAAAAACAATGTAGAAGTGACTGACGAACACATTTTTAACTTTAGGATAGGAGGGAGATAGCTTGAGCCAACTCCATAGCCTATAAGTAGGTAAATATTAAACCAAACAGAAATACAAAGAAAAAGAATGTGGAAAAATACAAAGATAGCATTCCGTGTGGAAATAGGCTCATCAATCCTCTTACCAAACTTGCTTTGTGTATTCAGTGAAGCATAGATCTAATGTCCATCTTTAGGCACAGTTCTTTATACAAAAGTACTAAAAGCATATTTAAATACCATCAAACACGTAAGTTAAAGGTATTAAGGAAGAAAAGTGTAACAGAAAAGAAGAAAGAGGAAAGAATAGACAGGTCAGCCAATCCCTCAACTACCACGCCAACAGCTCAAGATTCAGTAATTCCTGAGATCAAAGATATATAGTACCCATATATTTCACCCAAGGCTCCTAAATTGCCTCAAACTTTTTAACGGAGTCGACTATGGTGCTAACCATTTTCTCCTGAACCATTATCCAAGAGACTTTCCTCTTGGCAGCCATAATAGAGACCCTCGGTTGTTTCCAGGCTCTGGCTATGGACAGTTTAGCAACCAAAAAAATAAAAGAAATTAGCATTTGATTGTGTTTAGATACCTTCAGGATCGGGATTCGGGAAAGAAGAGCTGATGAGGGGGATTTGGGTACCAAGCATCCAGTAGCTTTTCAAAATAAATAAAAGATCTTGTTCCACAACCCCCTGATCTTCGGGCATTCCCGCCACGCATGAACCATCAAACCGAACATATGGTAACCTCTAAAGCCTTGTGGAGGAGAGGAGGGAAACAATTTGGCTAACCTGACTGGACCAGATACCATCTTGTGAGCTCCTTGAGATTCACTTCTATCAGGGAAGAATTATAAATGCCTCTGAAGGATCGTGAAAAAAGATCTATTCCAGTCCTTTACATCCCAGTTTTCCTGTAGATCCCTCTCCCATGCTAACCTACTGTATGTGGGAACTTGGCAAGATCTGTTGCCAGTGACAAGTATTTGAGATACCTCTCCCCCTTTGATTCGTGGCCTTGACACCCCAAAGCTCATATTTAGTAAATTTCAGAGAATCCGGTTTACTTTTCCAAACGGTATCCAAAAAGTGCGAGATTTTCCAGAACCTAAATTTCTCAGATCGGCATTTCGAGTTTACTAATTCAATGGCTAAGTTAAATTGGTCCTCGTAATGTGAAGTATTGGCCTATGCAGTACAACCCTTTTATCTAGCCACCATCTGAAGGCCTTGATATCCATACCTGGGATGAACTTGGGGTTGTGAAAATATGAGCCAGAGGTTGGATAGCAGAGGTTAGAGGGGGCAGATTTCTAAGTATACCCCACAGGGAAACAGAGTGTGATAAAGTGGGAGAGAAAATTGAGGGTTGATTCCTTGGCGAGCACCTAAGTAAATAATCCAAGGTAAAAGTAGGGACCGTTTTTGATGCTCTAACTGCACCCAATCAGGTTTCTCCAAGCAAGAGTAAACAGTCGACGATTGTGCTAGACGGGCAGCTTGGTAATGCCACCATAGGTTAGGTAACCTGATCCTCCCTGGGACCTCAGGCAATCGAGAACTCGTTGCCGTAGGCGGTGTTCAGACGTACCCCAGATAAATCTTACTTTTTCCCTGAAATTTCCGCAGCTGATTCCTTCTTATTGGAATTGGGTGATAGCAAATAAGATAAAGAAGTCTAGGGAGTAGGGTCATCTTAACTGAGTTGATCCTGCCTAACCATGTATTGCTCCCAAGTTCTTAGGTCAGATTTCAAGTTCTGAAATATACTGGGATAGTTGGCAAGAGTATAAATGCTCTATTTTAGAGGTGAGGTTAATCCCTAAGTAGCGGATGGTCGAATCACTCCATTCAAAGTTAACTTACTTTTTCAGCTGCTTCGCCATAGGGGGCAGGACAGAAACATTCAACACCTGAGATTTAGAAAGCTTGACACGTAAACCTGAGACCCTAGCAAAGTCTTCCAACAGTTTGCAGATCTTAGGAAGAGAGGTAATCGGTGATGTAACAAAAAGGAGCAGACAGCAAACAGAGCACATTTACGCACCTGAGGACCGCATTGAATCGCTTTAATTTTTGGATGTGTACGTATAGCTATTGGCAGTGTTTCTATTGCTGTAACAAAAATTAGGGGTGACAGCAGGTATCTCTGTTGGGTGCCCTAGACAATCTTAATGGGCTCCATATTAAAACACTGGACCTAAGTTTCTGGAGAGGACTAAAGTGCTCCATAAAATCCCAAAGAATTTCTGACCAAAACCCCCAGCGACGCATGATCGAAAAAAAGTATGGCCAGGACACTAAATCAAAGGCCTTCTGGAGATCGATTGATAAAAGAATGCCCTCTTGGTGATGGCCCCTGTCCCAGCCTGATTGAAGAAGGAAAAAAATATCAATCACTCTCCTGACTTGGTCAGGGCCTTGTCTACCAGGAATAAAAGCAACTTGGTCCTTGTGGATATAAAGACTGATAAACAAGGCTTTATGATTCGCAAGGATTTTGGTCAAAATCTTCATGTTGTTGTTTAGCAAGTAAATAGGTCTAGAACAGTGTTTCTCAACTCCGGTCCTCAGGGCACACTAACAGGCCAGATTTTAAGTATTACCTTGGGGAGATGCAGACTAGAATACTGCAATCACTGAGCAGCAAATTGTATCACCCGTGATGTATTTCGGTTTTCTTGCAAACCTGGCCTGTTAGTGTGCCCTGAGGACCGGAGTTGAGAAACACTGGTCTAGAATTCCCCACTTCACTCGGGTCTTTATTTGGTTTGGGGATTACAGATATGGAAGCTCAGTTTAGGTGTCCAAAGCTTCTACCTTCCTCCTTGGAATTAAAGAATCTAGCTAAATGTGGGGCAAAGAGAGCAGAGAATGTTTTATAATACAGAACAGAGAAGCCATCCAAGCCGGGGGCAGAGCCTTGCTTCAAATTTTTAATGGCTTGCAAAACATCGTCAGCTGAAATGGGGGCTTCTAGGCTATCCTGATGACAATTCTCTATTATTGGAAGTGGTAGGACATCCAAAAACGAGTTCATGTGGGATGAAACCCCTTCTGCACCTGCTCTATATATCATTTTTCATAAAATGCATGAAAAGATTGCATTATACGGTTAGGGTTCAGTGTTGAGACAGCTCCCACTCCACCCCTCGGACACCCTAATTTTCAGCAAAGAATACGTGTGCACCTGGGGAGTTTGGAGGCTAGCATAGAGCTGATTTTATCACGCTGATAAAATCTCGCTCCACTCCAGCAGATGCTCTTCTCTGCTTTAGCCGTCAGAGCAAGATTTAAGCGAACATGAGCCGCAACGAAGGCTACAATTATTTCTTATACCAGGGGTCTCCAAACTTTGTAAATAAAGGGCCAGTTTACTGTTCCTCAGACTTTAGGGGGACTGAATTGTGGCCAGTGGGAGCATAAAATGTCACTGTGTCAGTGGGAGTAAACAATGTCCCCTCTTTGCTATTAGGGGGAGTAACTGTGCCCATTGTTGGTGTATGTGGGAGGAATAGTGCCCCACCCGTGGTGTCTTTTGGAGGAATAGTGCCCCACCCGTGGTGTCTGTGGGAGGATTTTTTTCATACTGTCACTGGTTATCAACCCTGATCACTGCCACGTCAGTCATAGGACGATACTGTTTTGCACTGGTGACAGTATGTGTAAAGAAAAAAAAAAACTGTGACAAAAAAAAAAGTTTTTTTTAATTTTCTAAGAAACTGTGGTAAAAATCTACAACTTGGACTGTCTACTTTCCAAAAAAGGGGTCAGTTGGGCGGTATTTGTACTGTCCTGGCATTTTAAAATAAATAGGCCGTCTGTACATCAGGATTAATCAATTTTTAAATATATGTAATATAGTATAAGGACTTTAAGGCTATAACTTTTTTCAAACAAATTTATTATACACTTATTGGGATTTTTTTTTCTTAATAACAGACATGTAGCAGAATACATGTTCTCCTTAATTTATGAAGAAATTTGATTTTATTGGATATGTTTTATAACCGAAAGTAAAAAACATTTTTTTTCCCAAAATTTTTGGTCTTTTTTTTTCATTATGTCACAGTACATGTTGGCATTCATGATTCCCTTAATGAACTGTAGCTCCCCAGTGCCGGCAATACTCATGCAGCCCCAGACCATGAAACTCCCACCACCATGCTTGACTGTAGGCAAGACACACTTGTCTTTGTACTCCTCACCTGGTTGCCACCACACATGCTTGACACCATCGAAACCAAATAAGTTTATATTGGTCTCATCAGACCACAAGACATGGTTCCTGTAATCCATGTCCTTAGTCTGCTTGTCTTCAGCAAACTGCGGACTTTTTTGTGCATCATCTTTAGAAGAGGCTTCCTTCTGGGACGACAGCCATGCAGACCAACTTGATGCAGTTTGCGGCGTATGGTCTAAGCACTGAAAGGCTGACCCCCACCCCTTCAACCTTTGAAGCAATGCTGTCAGCACAACCTCTGGATATGACGCTGAGCACATGCACTCAACTTCTTTGGTCGACCATGGCGAGGCCTGTTCTGAGTGGAACCTGTCCCGGTAAACCTGGTATGGTCTTAGCCACCGTGCTGCAGCCCAGTGCCAGGGTTTTGGCAATATTCTTATAGCCTAGGCCATCTTTATGTAGAGCAGAAATCCTTTTTTTCAGATCCTCATAGTTCTTTGCCATTAGGCGCTAGGTTGAACTTCCAGTGACCACTATGAGAGAATGAGAGCGATGACACCAAATTTACCACACCTGCTCCCCATTCACACCTGAGACCTTATAACGGTAACGAGTCGCGTGACATCGGGGAGGGAAAATGACTAATTGGGCCCAATTTGGAAATTTTAACTTAGGGGTGTACTTACTTTTGTTGCCAGCGGCTTAGACATTAATGGCTGTGTTGAGTTATTTTGACAGGACAGCAAATTTACACTGTTATACAAGCTGTACACTCACCCCTTTACATTGTAGCAAAGTGTAATTTCTTTAGTGTTGGCACATGAAAAGATATAATAAAATATTTACAAAACTGTGAGGGTGTACTCACTTTTGTTAGATACTGTGTGTATATATGTGTGTGTATATGTGTATGTGTGTGTATATGTATATACTGTATGTGTGTGTGTGTGTGTGTGTACATGCATGTATGTATGTATGTATGTATGTATATATATAAATACACTGCTCAAAAAATTAAAGGAACACATCAGATCTTGATGGGGAAAAATATCATGCTGGATATCTACATTGATATGGATTGGGTAATGTGGAACAAAAGAATGCCACATCATTTTATGAAAACTATCAACCTACAGAGGGCTGAATACAAAGGCACCCTTAAAATCAAAGTAAAACAATTATGCAGCAGGCTAGTCCATTTTTGGTTTCATTGCAGCAACTCAAAATGGTACTCAGTAGTTTGCATGCCCCCCACGTGCTTGTATGCATGCCTGACAACATTGGGGCATGCTCCTAGTGAGATGATGGATGGTGTCCTGGGGTATTTCCTCCCACATCTGGACCAGGGCATCACTAAGCTCCTGAAAAAAATGAGGTGTAACCTGGCGGCGTCAGATGGTCCGAAACAACATTTTCCAGAGGTGTTCTATTGGATTTAGGTCAGGCGAGTGTGGGGGCCATTCAATGGTATCAATTCCTTTATCCTCCAGGAACTGGCTGCATACTCTCACCACATGAGGCCGGGCATTGTCGTGCACCAAGAGGAACCCAGTACCCACTGCACCAGCATAGGGTCTGACAATTGGTCCAAGGGTTTCATACCATATGCCTCCCCAGATCATCACTGACCCACCATCAAACCGGTCATGCTGAACGATGTTACAGGCAGCATAATGTTCTCCACGGCTTCTCCAGACCCTTTCGTGTCTGTCAAATGTGCTTAGGTAAAACTCATCTGTGAAAAGCACAGGAAACCAGTGGTGGACCTGCCAATTTTTGGTGTTCAATGGCAAATGCCAATCAAGCTCCATGGAAGCACAGGTCCCACTAGAGGACATCGGGCCCTCAGGCCACCTTCCATGAAGTCTGTTTCTGATTGTTTGTACAGAGACATTCACACCAATGGCCTTCTGGAGGTCTTTTTGTGGGGCTCTGGCAGTGCTCATCCTGTTCCTCCTTGCACAAAGGAGCAGATACTGGTCCTGCTGATGGGTTAGAAACCTTCTACGGCCCTGTCCAGCTCTCCTAGAGTAACTGCCTGTCTCATGGAATCTCCTCCATGCCCTTGAGACACTGAAAAACTTCTGCCAATAGCACGTATTGATGTGCCATCCTGGAGGAGTTGGACTGCATGTGCAACCTCTATAGGGTCCAGGTATCGCCTCACCAGTAGTAGTAGTGACACTGACCCTAGCCAAATGCAAAACTAGTGAAAAAAAGTCAGAAAATAAGAAATTTAAGCAAAATAGACTTGCATGCTGCATTATTTTTTCACTGTGATTTTCGGGGTGTCTTTAGGTTCAACCCTCTGTAGGTTGATCCACCAAATGATGTGGCATCCTTTCATTCCTCATTCCGAACACATTATCCAGTCCATATCAGTATAGATATCCAGCATGATAATTTTCTCTATTGAGATCTGATGTGTTTTTCATAGTGTTCTTTTATTTTTTTTGAGCAGTATATTTCAGTATGATTAAATAATTTATCCATAGTGTTAGTGTTGTCTATCTAATTCTGATTATATAATTATCTATATTATCTATACTGTGGACCGAAGAATAAAGGCTTTATTCCCCAAAACTCTGCATATCCTTAGGAGTCTAGGATCCAGACTGGAATGTATTAACATCTGAGAAAGCCACAAAGTTAGTTACTCCAAAACAAAAATCTTGGATCCCCTCGCTTTGTGTAGGTGAGAAACCAAGGTGACACATTTATACCAGCCGCAACCCTGCCAGCCAGTTACTCACCGTATATACTGTATATATTTTTAATTTAAAGATTTGTTACCACTTTGAATGAGAAAATTTATAGTAAATCAAGCTAGTCCACCATCCAGCAGTTCAACTGCCAGTGCATTTTAGAACCAACCCTAGTATGCACACTTTAGAATTTATACACAGTCTCAAAGCCTGTCCTAAAGCTTCACAATTGAGCTCATTTTAAATCCAAATGCTTTGCATACTGCACAAGATCAGTTTTATCTAGGAAGGTACGGATTTTACAGATATCTTATTACTGTTGATATGCATTAGGTAGAGAAGCAAAGAGGGTATTTTGTTCATGGACCACCTACAGATTAATAGATGATTGGAAACCATGGGCTTTGAAAGTTAAAACAAAATTCCTGTCAAAATGGCCTGAGAGTAGATGTGAATATTTTAGTCTATTAGACCTAAATGTGGTTGTATTATTGTATACTATGCAAAGATTTTGTTGGCTGAGTGCTTTTTGTAAATGCACAATTAAATGTGAAAAAAATGTATAGATCCATCAGTTCTAAACTTTGAGACTGGTCTTTCGGTAATAATGTTTTGTAATATTGGCGAGCAGATTTGTCCCGTGATCATGTTGTGGAAAATATATTTACACTTTATTTGGTGATAAAGGTGTTTGTTTTCATAGGCATAATGAAAATGTGAAATCAAATAATTTCTAAAAGGAAAGCTTCCTTTCAACAATTAGGATCATGAATGATGAGGTTAAACATCTCTGCTGCTGGTAATTTTCAGGGCAAGAATTTCTCTGGTTGATTCACCCCATCGCCACACCATTACTGCATAAGGGGAATCACATTTTCTGCTTTATATTTGCTATAACAGTTAGTTGTTTTTAAAAAGTCACACTTTATCCTAGCTGTTTATTTAGTTACTGTACACTGTGAAATCTGTGAACAAAAATGTATGCAGGTAGCGTATAGATAATTGTTTGAGCAGCCAAATGAATATGAATGAACCAAAAAGACTGAATTTTCAGCATTCTAAAACAGGCAGCATGATAAAGTGGAGACTAGAATTGCTGCTGTAAAACTATTAGGTGATAAATTTGTCATTTATATATCCATTTTTTGCACTTTCTAATTTTAAATGTAACACCCTCCTAGGTATGTGCTAGAGAGTGAGTATAGTTTTTGGCTCTGTCAGCCTATCAGAGGAGCAGCAGGTAAATTCTATATTGCACTCTGCTTAACAGGGAGCAGGATCTGTGAGTTGGGTCTGCTCAGTGTGCCCAGTGTGTGATTCATATGGTCTGTGCCCAATGGGGAGACACATTGGACAGTGGAGGAAACCTGGCCAATGAGGACACAGGCTTTGATACAGCCCCAGGGATTGGCACAGATGGCTGTCTTGGTGCATTGTGGGGTGGGGTATAAAAAGCCAGGGGTACAGGTGTGCAAGGTCTTTGGTAGGAAGGAGAGTCCCAGAAGTAGGGTGGCGGCTGCCTCCTCTTCTGAAAGGCTTGGTGTGTGGCCACAGGCAGTTGGCCTGGTGAGCCAGAGGTGTGGAGCTGAGCCCAGAGGTCCAGGAGAGCTGACTGGAGGAGTTGAGGCACTGTGAGAATCTGGAAAGCAGTATCGCGAGTACAGAGGATTTTGCCTAGGGGTCTGCCCAGGAAGGGGACCACTCCGGAGTGGTGTAGTTAGTGGACAGGTGTCAGCTGGAGGAAAGGGGGGTACTAGATGAGTGCCGTGAAGGGAAATACTAAGAGGAACATTTACCTCAGATTCATCCAGTGGCAGGATGAAGTAGCAGCCTTGCCGCATCCAAGCTAGAAGTCCTCAAGATTGTGAATAGTTCAAGTGTTGGAGTATCCCACTCATCCCTTCTCCTATCCCAATATAAAATCAACAAAAACATCAACCCCTAGAGTGATCATTGACTGAGCCACGAACGTAACCCCTAGACTGATCATTGACTGAGCCACGAACGTAAAGTGCTAAGATTTTGCTTGCAGTTGCTACAGGTAACCCAGAGGAATCCAAAAGTGTAAAACCAGCAACCCTCTAAGGGGGCAGTGCTACATAAACATTTTATTTTTTCATGATTTTCTTTTAAACACATTGTAAACCTCTTATATTTTGAGCATACAGAAATCTTCTTGTGCTCAATGTATTACTCTGTATCCTAAACCCAGACTGGTGTATGTGTGTGTATATATGTATGTATGTGTGTGTATATATATATATATATATATGTATGTGTGTGTATATATGTGTGTGTGTGTGTGTGTGTATATATATATGTATGTATATATAAATATGTGATTTGTAAATGATGTATTACTCTAATGCAAATGTTTTGGTACTCCTCAACCAATCTGCTTCAGAGCATTGATGGCTCTGACCACACGTAACAAGTAACACAGTAATCTGGTTGGTTGTTACGTTGGCGATTATGATTGCTGTTTTTGTAATATACTGCAACCCTACACAATATTTTTCTTCCTTGCTTAGTTATATCATATTAGGAATGCTCCAGTTCTGATCTAATACAAATCATATTACATTGCAGTAAGCTGTAAAAGCAATGATTCTTTAGAGACATCTGTCATAGAGGAATGCCCATTAAGACATGCTAGCTATAAAACAAAAATGCTTCTCTCTAAAGCAAAGGAAATAAATTATTTACATGGCTGGTAGATTCTATTTTTAGCCTCTTTTCAAAAGGAATGACGTAGAAGCTTCAGCGTTGGAGAAAGCTTCTGCAAAATCAAGAAAGCTGCAAGGATCTCAAAATCGATGTAGACTGCGAAAGAATGCGGATAGGAAATTGTGCTAAATGCTAATTTTAAACGATTTAGTCACATTCTGGGTAATTGTATATGGTTGTGGTACTAGTTCCTGCTATAACTTTTCTTTTTGCTGACGGCGATTGTTTGCTCATCTGTATAGTTCTGAACAGTGCAGACTACCTCCATGCTATTAAACCACTAAACACATGCTGTTTCCCAACCCAGATAGCACTGAATCTTCAAAGCATCTGAAGAAAATCTCAGGAATAAATGGTTTTGCCGTAGCAGCATAGAATGTTATACAGTATGGTGCTAATATATAGCGATGTTAAAGTGTTGCTAATCCTAGGACCCTGCATTCACTATATTTGGCCTCCCACAGTACACGGAACATGGAAATTATTTTAGTAAATCTAAACTTCTAAATACCTTTTCTCATCAGCAGTTAGTCTTGTGACTGCTAATGTCTGGTTAAAGCTTGTAGGAGGAGTTGTTGTTCTCCCCTGATTGTCCTATGAGGCTGCAGGACCCCTGACGCTCGGTCTGGACAGTGCTAATTGGCCCTGTGCTGATCACATGCACCATCCCAAGCAAAAATGTAAAGTCTTTAGCAATACACACCAAACTGAGCATGTGCAGTGTGCGACCCAAGGCTCTGGACAAAAAAAAGTGGAAAAAGGGGAGGATTAGAGAAGACAGGATCAAACAGCCTTGTTACACAATGCGTATAACAAGCATGCTTTAGTGCATATACAGATTGATTTTACTCTTGTGGGTTTAGTAACACTTTGCTGAGTAAGTAAAATCCCATGTGTATTTGTCAGTTAGTTATTGAACATATATACATTTTATATGTGCAACCTTTTAAAACTGTATGTGTATTTTTTTCTTGTTAAGGTAGATTATGAAGGCTTTATTGAACTTGAATAAAATTTGCTCTATAAATTGCACAGAGTGGATTCGCTCAATTAATGGCTGGCAATTACAGCTGCCAATTTTATTGGAAAGATGCAGTGTTCTCTCTGGATATATCTTCTCTTCTAACTTTATTGCAAAGGATTAAATAGTACATTATAGCTTGGTTATTGGATGTCTTGCATGACCATTTTGCATCTTCTTCGTTTTTTTTTTTTTTTTTAGGTTACAGCATAGTGTAGAGAGCAGTTGTGTCCATTAACTTCTAGCAGCAAAAAATCTATTAAGTTCCATTTACTATAAATTTTATGTTAGTCTGTAAGAAGTAAAATGATTTTTACTGGACACCCATCCTCGGGGACAGGAAAGCGCAAATTTGCGTGGCATATTTTTAGAAGTGTGGTGAATCTTAGTACTTTATGCATATGGTGACTGTTTCTGGTCATTGTACTGTGAATGTTGGGGGAAAGCCATTGTAATTTGAATGTACTAAGTGACACCAGTAATTGTACAGTTGAAATATTTTCGGAAGAATGTTTGGTGAATCTTCAGAAATGGCACAAGAAGATTCGGATTTAATACAGTCTGTTGGTCTTTGGAAATGGAGGTTAAAGTGATTGTGAACGATCACCTTGTAAAACAATCCATTCTGTTCAAAATGGAAATGAAAGGCAAAACGTGTATAGGTATAAAAAAATAAATGCCCTTTTTTCCTTTTTTATAAGTGATCACATTCCCTCTGTTCTCAGCTGCATACGGCCCGGTTCATACTGTTGCAACATGGGATCTGACTTGAGAGCACAGGTCAGATGACCTGTGAAATTCAACATTTCCCTATGAAAGCCGTCTTAATTGATCCTACGAAGTCTGTCCGACTTTAGAAAAGGTTCCTGCACTACTTTGGTCCAACTTTGATACAACTTCAATTCCATTGAGTGTAAAAAGTCACATTAAGTCGGATCAAAGTCAGACTGAAGTTGCAAGGCAAAGTTGCGTGACTCTTGTCAGAGAAGTGAGAACCTGGGCTGAGAGCTGGGGGGAGGAGTGTGTAGTGTAGATACCACCTCCTCACTCCGGTTGCCCTGAACGTTGTCCAACCCACTTGACACTATAGGTTCTATCATTGTAAATGATTGAAAACAACACAAATTGACAGTAAAAAATTAGATTTACTAATCTTTAGCTTGAGTTTTAGGAAAAAAATGCACAAACAGTACCATTAGAGCAATTAAAGCAGGAACATTAATGACAAAGTAGATCCTAAATCCTCAACCGATAACTGAATAGAGTTCAGCACTCAAGATCAAAGAACAATCCCAACATGTATATATGGATATATATACTAAAATAAATAAATGTTTTGTAATCCTGCCAACTATTTCTCAAGTGTAATGCGAGAGGGACCACAACTCAATATTTGACAGTGTTTAAAGAATAACTTCTTATCAGTTCTAATAGGTCTGCACCAAGCTAACTATCAGAGTGCTTTCTGTATACCATCAGGGGCCCCCTTTACACTAGACTGCAAGAGTCTCCTGGATGAGCAAGGCCTCACTAGTCTTCGCAGGCAAGGGTGTCCCCAGCCAATCCAAAGAAAGTATTTGTAATCCACAGTAAAGGTGATTGATTAACTGTAATCCCCACGGTAATAAGCAGTAATTGTAATCCAAACAGGAAGGGAGAAAATAGGTTCTGGTACTCCACAGTTGGCAGTCAATCTAGCACTGGGAGGGAGCGGCAAGGCCTTCTGATCCGCCACGCACTATGCGGAACTACAGTGTCCTGTGGCGACTATTAGAATTAATATGACCTTCTGCTAAAACAGCTCTGCAGTCCCGTCCTGGCTTAATCTAGAAGCACAGCAGATATTTTAAACTGGATTTCTCTCACCCAATGTGAGGAACGCCGCTACACAGTCCACTCCAGCAGTGTCCCGCTCTCCTTAGCGACACTCACAGCCTCTCAGGACGTTCTTCCACTCGGTAACACTACCAAAATCCTTCCTCACACAGATCACTCAGACTCCGGTGTCCTCCGCAAGGCCTCCGGCCTACTCTTCTGCACTATGCAGCAGCTCTATCCCGCCTCACAGCGAGCTGTCCTCGAGACAAGAGCGAGAATTAGTCCCGCCCCCTTTATATAGATACTCCCAGCAGGCTCCGCGAGTCACACTGCTCCCTGGGAGAAGAGTCCAATGACCTAAGCAGGCTATGGCCCTTGCTCCTCCCAAACTACATCTCCCATAAGTCCATCCTTGATAAAACTTTAAGTACAGAACAGTCTGAACAACACTAGCCTTGTGACCAGGCTACATACACAAAGAAAACAATGAAACGAGAACAGGATACTTTTTCATACAAATACATAGTACAGCAGCCACATCAAGAATATGAAATGTTGGGGAAACATCCCTTTAAATTACAAAGTTTTACCACATTACTTTTGTCTTATTATTTTGGTATTTCATCATCTGTAGAAATCTTACACTGGCTAATCTAGCAGAGAGATCAATAAAAATATCACATGCAAAATTTTAATCTTGTTCCCATGAAAATGACAGATAATGTAATAAGTTTGTATACCATAAAAATTATTAAAGAAAGAGTATTACTGATTATTACGAAGCGGATATGCTCAAAAAAGAGTTCTCAATGCCAGATTGGTGACTAAGCAGACAGCAGTTTTTGACTAACCCTCATTTGAGACCCAAATCGGTCATGTTATATGGCCACTTTTTATGTAGGCAGCTTCCGTTGGGCAAAACACTCTCTCTATATATGGTACCTTCACTTTTATAATTTGTTATTCCTATACAGATATGTAAACTGGGCTGCTGTTAGAAACCACAGGGCCCCATACAGACAACCTGACATGGGGCCCCATGCAGCCAATGCTTCAGTTATGAATGAACATAGTGAGTGATCGGTACTGAACAGTCATTGTGTTCATTCAGGAAAGGAAGGAGCTTGTAAATATGACCTATTTACTGGACCCTTCCCCCACCTTTTATTCTTGAAGGATCTTATTGTGTGCTTGCAGCTGCCAGAGGTATGGAGAGGATGGAAGCCGTCAGCACTGCGGGGATAGGTGGGTGGCACAGGGGGGCATGTGCAGCAGGGGGAAAAGTATTGGGCACAGGGAGGGTGATCGGTGGGGTGTGCAATTACTCTAACTGATCCTTTTTATGGCTCTCTGCAGCAGTTGAAAGCCAATGGGAGGGAGAGGAGCAAATGTCAGCTTTCAGCTGCTGCAGAGAGAGCCATACAGGGAATTGGTTCCATTAATTTCCCCCCTGCCCATATCGATTCACCTTGCTGCCTGGGCCTCCCTGCTGGCCCAGGCCCCGTAAAGGAAGACTGCTGGTAACCCCTTATCTACAGCCATTTATGTAAAGACCAGTTAGCTATTCAAATATTGCACACATCAGCTACTAAACTCCGTAATTATAGTCAGTGCTCCCTTTGACAAGTAATTGTACACAGACACCAGCTATAACCGCATTGATATTTACCACTGCAAAATGCATCTGCATAGAAAATCTGAACAATAACTGTGCTATGCACAGGCAGATCACACATAAATCGCTTCAGGCATGGCAGGTTTGATATAAAACAAACAAGTTCAATATCAGTCTAATTCGGGGTCTGACATCACTGTGAAAGAGTCCATTCACTTGCTTTAAGTCACTTGATAATCTGAACATTTGGCTTTATAGGGGGATACTACAGCCAGATGGACAAAAATGATTTGGTTAATAAAGCCTAATTATATGGGAACAATACACTGAGTGTTTGTATTTTTTATTTTTTTTTCTAAATCTCTACTCTTCTGTTGAGTAGGGTGGTTCCTGGGTGAATAGTGTCCAAGCTCTTGAACCTTCGGGTGAATTGATGCAATACACTGAATGCGTGTGGTGACCTTACCTGTGTGTAGGTCATACCTTTTTGAAGTAAGAGGTAGCAGAGATAGGTGGCGGGACGCCGCAGTGGAGCACTGTGATGGACACGTTAATAATATTTTGCACGAAGATAAAGGAGAACAACAAAAAGGTTTATCCCCATATCATATCAAGAACTGTTCTTAATATATTTTGCACTGAGATTTAAAGGCGAACTACCCATTGATAAAAGATTTATATCACATCAAAGACTGGTGTTCGTATTTGATGGATGTTTTGACCCATTATGAATTGAACATATATTTATACACATTATGAACTGACACATTATGAATTAACCCTATTTATATAGGTTTGTAAGGCTTTATTTTCTTTTTTTGATGTATTTGTTGCACTTCACTTCTTAGTATTTAATTGTGATTTGTGGTGTAGAAACACATGATGGTGGCTGGCTACAACATTTATTTATTCAATATTGTCCCCTTGGTGAGCGCGGAGATCTTCTTTTTTTGTCTTCTCTTTTTTTTTTTGCCTGAAGCTGCTAAACGCATGTTAATGCTGTATACAGCGTTAAGTTACGTCAAGCGGTTTTAAGCTGTAGTAATTGGATTTGAGAGTAAAAAATAGAGGGCAGAGAAATGCTGCTAAACGCGCATTAACGCCAATGCTAAACGCTTCTAAAAGCACATTTTACGGCCGCTTTTTCTTGGCATCGGTACTGGCTGGCTAGCTCATTTTAAAAATAAATAAAACTTGTGTGCATGAGGCCTTACTGTGTCCACCACAGATACATTTATGTGTATTTACATAGCCATGAATCTGACATTTAACAAAGTTGTCCTGGCAGTGATTGATTCTCCACCAAAAAATGTTTGGTGAAAGGTACATTCACTTCTTTATAAATACACCCAAATCATGTTTCTGCTGGTGTTGCATTTTGCCCATTTCATTCTTTACTTAGGGTCTTAGGGGCATTATATCTAATAGGAATTCTATAATTTGGCTGCCTGTTGTGGCTGTGCACTGGCACATTTCTTTTTTGAAATTACATTCCTGCCATTTTATTAAATGACTTCTATGTCAGCAAAATGTGTGGCTATTTGAACAAAATAGAATATGTGGTAGGGTCAGTCAGTTTGACATATTCTAGCGGTAAGCATTGTCAAAATCCTTTTTGTTATAATTATTTACACACCCGTTTATTGGGCTTTCTGCAAGACTTTGTAAACACATGTCAGCTTGCAACAACTTATTGCAATATTAACAAAGCCACAGCAATAAATAGGGAGGAGGGGGGGGGGGGTTGGAGTGTCAGAACTATTTTGCATGAAATACAGTCTGAGACACTGTTGAACGTTATTTTACACTGGGATGCACCATCTTGTCCATCACAGGACAGTGTGTGTGTGTATAATGACAGATTAAAGTGATACTAACTGTTTAAACACAAAGTTTAAATTGCATTGTCTATTTTATTTCTGTACATGGATGATGGCACTGTAATTATTTTTAATGAAAAAATAAATAAATCAAAGTACCCTTTTTCCTAATTGATATACAGCTGTCACATGGCCCAGCTCTTTCCCTTGACTGCCTGCAGGGAAACATAAGCAGGAGGAGCTTTATAGTATATGTGCTGCTGGTCACATGTTAAACAGCATTTGGAATACAGTGTAAAAATAAATGAATACTATCAAACTGTTTTATATTGGCATACACATACATATTTTATTTATGTATTATTTTTTGGGAATAACATGGCGCAGGCGGATTTTTACCAACCTCAGGCTGTGCCACGCCCCTCCAGCCTGTGTCTTAGACAAAGAGGGAGGTGAAGCCACCATTAAATAAGTAAAATCTTGCCCCCCATTGTGTTTAGATGGTTAGTGGGCATGGAAGAGGGAAGGATGGAGTGGGCTGTCATTTACTACTATACTCGGCATGGAGACCAACAGAGAATGTGCAGAGTTGCCTCAACAGCTGCAAAATCCCTAGCTGAATAGGGGGCATGAACAGAAGGTGGAGATAGAGCAGCAGGATCAACCGGGTTTTTTGCAGAATAAAGAAAACAAATTTCAAGTGACTGAGCATTAACAGCATGTGAAACAACATTTGATAGTTTTTTTTTTTATGATGTGGGTTTAGTGACCCTTTTAAGTCCCCTTTTTTAAAACCCTGCTTAATATCACAGGAAAGAAAACCTTTTTCAGGAAGGTTTCTCATTGCCACACACTACTAGTCTAATAGTTTTAACTATAAACATTTTTAACTTCTAATGTGTGTTCAACAAAAGAAGTTTGTTGCACATTAGATGCTGTTGATAATGACTTTCTGTAATGTTTTACAGTGCACAAAAAAAAAAACTGCCAATCAGTGAAGAAAAACTTTTCGGGTTTTCGTTTTAGGGCAATAGTTTTATACATTTCCAAATGTATGTGGAAGCTGCACAGCTGTCATATGGAGCTTTTCTAATATGAGATACACTATATATATATAGAGGGTATTCACCATCAATACACAAAAAAAAAAAATCCCTGGCATACCCTCTACCAATTAGGAAAATAAGCCTTTCTAATTTAATTTTAAAACTATGAATGTCTTGGTTTCTTATATTTGCAAATGTTTCTAAATTCAGATTTCTAGATAGGCCCAATTAAGTCAGGTTTAAAAAAAAAGAGAACAAAAGGCAGTTTGCAGATATTTAGCAATATATGTTGTCGGTGTATTGTAATTGTGTGTGTATATGCTGGTAGCTTATGATTCATAAGCAAGTACAGGTGCATCTCAAAAATACCAAAATATCAATAAGTTAATTTCAGTAATTCAGTTTGAAATGTAAAACTCCTATTATATGGATTCATTACATACAGAGTGATATATTTGAAGCATTTCTTTCTTTTAATTTTAATTTTGATGATTATGGCTTACAGCTAGTGAAAATCCAAAATTCAATATCTCATAAAATTAGAATATTATGAAAAAAAGTAAAATATTGTAGAATCATGGTGTCACACTCTAATTAGCTAACTTAAAATACCTGTGAAGTTTTCCTGAGCCTTTAAATGGTCTCTGTCTAGTTCAGTAGGTTACACAATTACGGGGAAGACTGTGGACTTGACAGTTGTCCAGAAGACAGTCATTGACACCCTCCACAAGGAGAGTAAGTCGCAAAAGGTCATTGCTAAAGAAGCTGGCTCTTCAAGAGTGCTGTATCCAAGCATTTTAATGCAATGTTGAGTGGAAGGAAAAAGTGTGGTAGAAAAAAGTCCACAAGCAACAGGGATAACTGCAGCCTTGAGAGAATTGTGAAGCAGATTCCATTCAAGAATTGGGGGGACATTCACAAGGAGTGGACTACAGCTGGTATCGGTGCTTCAAGAGCCACCACACACAGATGTATCCAGAACATGGACTACAAGTGTCGCATCCCTTGTGTCAAAGCACTCTTGAACCAGAGACAATGTCTGAAGCATCTTACCTGGGCTAAGGAGAAAAAGGACTAGACTGTTGCCCAGTGGTTCAAAGTCCCTTTTTCAGATAAGAGTAAATTTTGCATTTCATTTGGAAATCAAGGTTCCAGAGTCTGGAGGAAGAGTGGAAAGGCACAGCATCCAAGTTGCAGGAGGTCCAGTGTGGATTTGTCTGCCAGTGATGATTTGGGGAGCCATGTTATCTGCTGGTGTTGGTCCACTGTGTTTTATCAAGTCCACAGTCAGCACAGCCCTCTACCAGGAAATTCTAGAGCACTTCATTCTTCCCTATGCTGACCAGCTTTGAGATACTGATTTAATTTTCCAGCAGGACTGGGCACCTGTCCACACTGCCAAAAGTACCAATACCTGGTTTAATGATCATGGTATCCCTGTGTTTGATTGGCCAGCAAACTCGCCTGATCTAAACCCCATAGAGAATCTGTGGATTATGGTCAAGAGGAAGATGAGACACCAGACCTAACCATGCAGATGAGCTGAAGGCCGCTATCAAAGAAACCTAAGCTTCAATACCACCTCAGCAGTGCTACAGGCTGATCGCATCCATGCCACGCCGCACTGATGCATTAATTCATGCAAAAGGAGTACATGGACCTTCTTTTTAGTAAGCCAATATTTTCTATATTAAAAATCCCTTTTTTATTGGTCTTATGTAATGTTAAAATTTTCTGAGATACTGAATTTTGGGGTTTCACTAGTTTTAAGCCCTAACCATCAAAATTAAAAGAATTGCTTTAAATGTCGCTTTGTGTATAGCGAATCCATAGAATGAGTTTCACTTTTTTTAATTTAAATGACTGAAAATAATTTTTTGATCTAGTTTTTTTAGATGCACCTGTGTGAGTATGCTTGCTGTGCTTTGTTATAGGTAATGTGTGGGTGCTGGTACTCTGACCTTGAATTGTATTGCTTTGCTTTCTCTAGAAACATCAGCACTATGGTGTTCTCCTGCTTGGCCACTAAACACCTATGATTTCCTGATCATGGGGTCCAGCGTGTAATTTTGCATTCTGGATTCAATTGGGCATTTTTTTTTTTTTTTACTCCCTGCCCTAGTAGGAAGTGATAAAAAATAAAAATCTGCCCAGTGGAGATTTTCTCATTATTTAAGATGTGGCACGTTATCAGAGGCTCAATGTAATTTTGTTTTGACATTGCTAGAGTTCGCCATGAGCCATAATTATTTTTGGTATGGTGGGTCATACTACCTTCCAAATCGGGGTGTGGCAATGGGTGCGAAATTCACACCCAGTATGGCCAACCTGTTTATGGCCAAATGGGAGGAGGATGTCATCTGTGGTTGCTCCAGACCGCAGCTTGTTTTTTGGAAGTGGTACATCAATGACATCCTCCTCCTCCTATGGGAGGGTGATGTTCCATCGCTGGAGGCTTTCATGCGCGAGTTGAACAGCAATGGCAGGGGTATTTCCCTACAATATTAATTTAGTTCATCTGAAATTCATTTTTTGGACCTTAAGATAAAGATAAAGACATCACTACATCCACTTTCTTTAAAGAAACTGACAGAAACGGCTTCATTGACATTAGGAGTTGCCACCATTCGGCCTGGCTGCGCTCTGTCCCATATAGTCAATTTCTAAGGTTGAAGAGAAATTGTACTAGTCATGATGATTTTATTCAGGAAGCTGAGATCCTTAAATGTTTTTTCGTGAAAGGTTATCGTGTGGATGATCTTAATAAAGCCCTGATACGTACGGACCAGAGGAGTAGAGAGGATTTGCTAAAATCTAGGAGTAGAGAACCTAAAGATTTTTTTAAGTTTGCATTTTTTTCCTCATTTTCTTCTCAGCATTTTTCAGTAAAACACATTTTACGTAATCGCTGGCATATTCTGAAAAACGATGAAACAACTATGTACCTGCGCTGCTTGTGCTAAAAACACCTAATAAATATGTGTCAATAATAAAGTGCTAGTGCAAAGCTGTGCTGAGTGCAACCATAAAACCTGTGCATACAGATCAAATAAATATCAACCATGAATATCAATTATGAATAATAAAACATTCCATGTGAAAAAGAATGCAAAAATTATCATATGCATCAGAAAAAATTATGTATATAAAAATAAGTATATATAAAAAAATCCATAAATTTCTATAATCTTCAACCAGTATTCTTAAAGTGAAAAGTCTCTGTGCTCATTCAAGTGCTTTGTGCTCGATAAATAAGAAAGTGCCAGTGCTCAGTCCAGGTGAGATAGTGCTCCCCTCTCGGTTCCCCACTCACCAGAAGCTGGATATAAAAACGCCTTAACAATGGTCTTATGAAGTAGACCCCTCAATAGATCATCAGCAGGAGCAGGGTGCCGAACCAATGCCTCTCACTCTATATCCAGGCAATACTCTCCCAGTTCATGAAAAGAAAAGGGCCATCATCGTGCAGTATGTTTAAACCGTTTATTAGCACGCAAAATAAAAATACACTTACACTGTGCAAGGAAATAGCATTGTGCAAACCCGCGGGACGCCAAGCAAATGGCCGTGCGTTCCACCCGCGTAACCGGAAGCCGGAAGTGGTTGCAGCCGGAAGTGACGTATTGCGTATTCGGACGGCTTGACGCTTTTCGCTCCGCCAATCAGAGCGTTATCAAAAGCCTTTTGATAACGCTCTGATTGGCGGAGCGAAATGCGTCAAGCCGTCGGAATACGCAATACGTCACTTTTGGCTGCAACCACTTCCAGCTTCCGGCTTCCGGTTACGCGGGTGGAACGCACGGCCATTTGCTTGGCGTCCCGCGGGTTTGCACAAGGCTGTTTATTTCCCTGCACAGTGTAAGTGTATTTTTATTTTGCGTGCTAATAAACGGTTTAAACATACTGCACGATGATGGCCCTTTTCTTTTCATGAACTGGGAGAGTATTGCCTGGATATAGAGTGAGAGGCATTGGTTCGGCACCCTGCTCCTGCTGATGATCTATTGAGGGGTCTACTTCATAAGACCATTGTTAAGGCGTTTTTATATCCAGCTTCTGGTGAGTGGGGAACCGAGAGGGGAGCACTATCTCACCTGGACTGAGCACTGGCACTTTCTTATTTATCGAGCACAAAGCACTTGAATGAGCACAGAGACTTTTCACTTTAAGAATACTGGTTGAAGATTATAGAAATTTATGGATTTTTTTATATATACTTATTTTTATATACATAATTTTTTCTGATGCATATGATAATTTTTGCATTCTTTTTCACATGGAATGTTTTATTATTCATAATTAATATTCATGGTTGATATTTATTTGATCTGTATGCACAGGTTTTATGGTTGCACTCAGCACAGCTTTGCACTAGCACTTTATTATTGACACATATTTATTAGGTGTTTTTAGCACAAGCAGCGCAGGTACATAGTTGTTTCATTGTTTGAAAGGTAATACCTTTTATACCTGCAGCAGCTTATTTTGGTTTATAGTTTATTTATTTATTGGCACCTAGTGATCCTAAGCGCAAACCCCTCACATTTGAATATTCTGAAAAACGATGCAGTGTTAGGTCCGATATTGCCATCCAACCCCCAAGTTGTTTTCAGAGGATTAACCCCCTTAAGGTTGCATGTTGCCCCTAACGTTGTTTATCCCCCTAGGAATGTTTCCTTTTTTCATGACATAGGGGGATTTTATCCATGTAAGAAGTGCTCCATTTGTAAAATTAATATAGATCAGAGGAGGAAAATAGACTCTCTTGAGTCGAACGCTACACACCAACATTTTGACATCAATCAAGCCTTTTATCATGTGCACTACTAAGCATGTTGTATATCTTCTTCGGTGCCCATGTGGCTTGGACTTTATAGGCCGCACTATACGCATGCTTCATGTCAGGTTGAAGGAACATGTCGCTAATATCCTTAAAGGATATCTGAAGCATAGCGTTTCCTGACACTATGATCAGTGTCACAATAGGGATCCAACAGGTACCATCTTGATTGGTATAGACAGATACACTAGTAGTTGGAGGGGTAGTAACCATACAAGAGGAGTATCCAGGTTAGAAACGCAATGGATTTACAAGGTTAAAACCTACACTCCGTTCAGAATGATGGGTTTTATTACTGTTATTAATAATTTTTATATAATTTTTTTATTCTGGCAGGATTAGGTTATTTTATTCTTTTTATTGTGCAATGAGAGATTTTTTATTATTACTGTTTTTAATTCATGTATGGTTATTTTAAGGGTCCTGAGAGGTTTACCCAGGGAATGATGTGTGCATTATGGTTAAGCTCCACCTAGCCAGTTCGTTTGTCATTTATTTTCTACATATTAATTTGGTTTTGATACCTTAATGTTTTTTTATTGCTTCTTGTTGATGCCCTATTATAACATCATTTATTATATTGGGCATTTCCTGATACCCCATTATAGCATCATTATTATATTGGCTATGTTTTGATACATTCATTATTTTCTGGAAGATTATTATGTTTGAGTTTCCAAATATCGGGATTTTTTTTGGTCATTATTTTATATGGATTTTTTGAATACCTTGGTGCCTTTTTTAATTATCCTTTTTTGGTGCAAGTATATTTCCTAATAGTGCTGCATTTAGGAGATTATTATATCTTGGAATTAGTTTTCCAGCTAATTAATAATCCCCATTTGTGATTTAGTTAGTTTTGAGGAAGTGTTTCTGAGAGCAATTAATGTCTCCAGCTTCCTTTGTGGACGTTAGGCACTTCCTGGTCTTAGTTATGTTGTGGATAGAGTCATCGGGGGAAGGAGGAGGCGGCTGGAACGCATGCTGTCCCTTCTTCCTGCTTCACCGGCCAAATAAAAGGGAGTAGATTACGGGTGATAGCCATGCCCCCTGAAGACGTCACTCTGACAAAACCAGTAGGGGAACCGGCATCTCGTGGGTCTCCTCTGTTTTGCTTTGGCTTAGGTTGGGATACTGGCTATCCCCAGCTGGTATATTGTTGTAAAGGGACACCTCTGCAGGACGTATGCCATGCTATCATTGCTGCATTTTACATGTTAGTGGAATTCTCTATTGTAATAAATTTAAAAGTGTTTGCATACTTCACAATGAGAGGTTTCCTTTCTTTTGTTGACACCACCGTTGGCTAAGCGGTATGTGCCCTAGTGTGACAACTTATGAGGGTCTGTACTGGTACACCTCGGGAAGTGTGGAAACTTAGGAGGATCTATTTATTTGACACACCTGGAGAGTAAGCTGGTCTGAAGAGAAGTGACCCCATCCATGCTGTTGATCATTACGCCCGGGGCTTATTATCATTGGAGCAGGTGTGGATCTCTGTTATGGGGATCTACACATTCTGGTAAGCTGCCACATATTTGGGTGTTTGGTGGAGGCTTCTGTGTTATCCAATCAGCATACTTTTATGGGACTTTCTCTCTGAGGGGTTTACTGTTTATGATCACCTATCATTCACATTCAGGCGGACTCATCTCAGAATGCGATCTCATGTATATGTGATCCAAAAGTCATTTTTTTGAGTTTAACTTTTCTGGTACATTTGGATTTGCATTTTGAGTGCTGCACACTTTGTCAGGTTTTACAGTGGAGCCACAAACCTCAATTCATACCTGACAGAGTTCTATTCCTTCCTCTTTTTATTTTACATTTAAAAAGAAAAAAAAAAGGTTTATTTGGGCTTGATTTTGGCTTTAGCTTTAATGTCTTAAGAATTGGGTATCCTGTAATCAAGAACATCTGCAAATTCTGCATAAATAGCCATACTTAGAATTGCTTATTGTTTAATAATAAAGTTAATCCACAAACTTAAAAAGACAAAGGCTGTAAATCTGAGACCCACAGTATTGCTGTACATTTTCTTCAATGTTTTTGATATAATTAGGTATTAGTGATGACAATTCATGGCAATTGTCTGCTGACGCATCGACTGTTTTTTTCTCCTAGTTGTACTCATAATATTGGCAAATCCACTTTCACACATACACGTTGTCACAGGCAGTAAAAGTTTACAGATTGCTTTTATCTACTATACTCGGGAGAGAGTCTAATAGACTGGCTCAAAATGAAGATGGAGAAAACACAGAACCTGGAGTGAAGTACAAGAAGAGATATCACTACATTCTTTTTATGACAGAATGTGTATTTTATGAGTTTATCCACCTGTAGTTTTCAATTTCTTTACAGGGAGGGAAATATTTATCAAAAGATGCTGACAGCTTTGTGAGGTGCTTAAAGTTAAAATGGAGGTTCATTCCATGAAGGATATTGAGCAGGTATGGTGCAATAGTATAGGACTGATTATAAATGCTTTTTGAAAACTGGAGATTTTGTCATATCTGCTTTCTCAAATCCAGTGATCCATAGCAGCATCGAATGAGTAAATGACCATGGTTCTTGCTGTTCTTAATGTGGTCACATTTCCACAGAAGTCTTTATATATTCTGCCCATAGTTTCTGCTGTATAGGACCGAATTTACCAGCTATAGGTTGACTAACTAGTAGTCGAGAGGTCCTGGGTATGTGCAGTGCCTATATTTTAACAGCAAAATATGTCCCTAAATCATGTAAAATTTTTAGTTTTTGGAAATTTCATTCATGCATAGATTTCAACTTTATTAAAGCTTTCAGAATGTATATACTGTACATCATAGATGGTATGTCCATAGGGTCTTAGAGTGTGCCTTGCTTCAGCTCTTTTGTTATCCAAAGAACGATTGTTTGAATGTAGAGATTTTTTTTTATTGGCAGTGGAGATGTGTGTTTTTACCCTGATGTGATTCAGTCGGCTCAATTTTTCAAACATCTGCAAAATATGCAGTGGTTTGTAGCTAAGTAACTAGATAGAAATTCAATAAAACTCAGATTGTGTTGTGTGGTTTGAGTAGTCGTGTTAGGCCTTCTAGGAATCAGAACGATTTCAATGCAAGTCACTAATACCAGCACTTTTCCATAATTTGGTCAGCAAACGGTAATAGACCATAGTCCCTGCACATCTTGCAGCAAATTTGCATCAGGAGTCTGTAAAGTAAAAACAGCCAATAGCAATACTGCAGGAGAGAAAAATATCTCTCAATAAGGGCCCTTTCACACTTGTACGAATCCAAAGTTGCGCCGAGTTTGGAGTGCAACTTTGGATGGGTGCAACTTGAATACGACCTTGGATTTAACCAGTTTTATTGGACAACTGTTGCACACAAGTTGCATTGTATGACTTTCATGCAACTTCTGAAGGTTAACATTGAAGTCTATGGCCCTCAATTTGCATGAAAAATGAACCACAGTAGTGAATGAACTACTTTGAAGTTGCTGCAACTTTAAGTTGTGCATATATGAATGGGTGTAATTTAAAAACACGGGGAACGACCTGTCGTGCAACTCCTGATGTCCAAAGTTGCATGACAAGTTGCGCAAGTGTAAAAGGGTCATAAACGAGGTCCTTCTAACCCTCTTGTCTTATAACTGTTCAGTCATCTTTGCTAACAGTATATTGTAAAGTGCTGCACAAATTGTAGGCACCATATACTGTACATCCTATTGTATAGCAATAGGCACTGCAAGCTCAATGAGAGCCTATTGGTGATTTATTGTGATATTGCTACTATAATCATTGTACCAAATCAGGCCTAATAGGGCAGCCTATACCAGTCAAGCCTATACTATGGGTCGGAACCCAAATTGGGTCACAGACCTGTTTCTGATGGGTTAAGAAATGACTGTGTAGCCTGGTTTGTCCCAACAAAAAAATTGATGAAGTAGTAACTAGTGATCTAGCACACTGAGGAAAATTGGCAGAGCATGCGAGATTGTGGTAAATGATATGTCACAGACCGGGTTTAAAATCTGCTGTACAGTAACTGCAAGAAGCTGTCATCACGTCAAATTCAAGTACCTACACTGCTTGCATAAAAAAAAAAAATCTTGGTAAATTGTAAATATAGACCTGCATTAATTGGGGTCTTATCTATGTGCCTCTGGAGCTTGAGACAGTTTTTTGTATGAACAATTACATTGGAATTAATCTATTTGTTTTGAATTATAATGGGTTTATTAATGATAGTGTTTCACTTTTCTGCGTTTACAAATGAGTAAACTTGAATAGAAAAAATGTTTAACCACTTGCTGACCGCCAGCAGTAAATACACTGCGCCAGGTCGGCTCTTTCCCAAGAAATGACCTAGCTATACGTCGCTTCGCGGGACCGCCAGTGGGGGGCGCACCCATTCGCCGCAGGAGAAGCTGATCTGCGGGTCCGGCGGCTGCAATTGCCACCGGGCACCCACGATCTCTCCCAGTGGACAGAATGGCAGTCTGCCGTTGTAAACACTGTAGACTGCTGTTCTGTCAGCAATGAACACAGGGCTCCTGTGTTCCTCCTATTTAGGAACACCGGTCCCTGTGTTCATTCCATAAGTCCATCCCACACACAGTTAGAAAGCACCCCCTAGAGACACATTTAACCCTTTGATCGTGCCTGGTGTTAACCCCTTCCCTGCCATTGTCATTAGTACAGTAACCGTGCATATTTTTAACACTGATTACTGTAGTAATGTCACTGGTCCCCCCCCCCAAAGTGTCAAAAATGTCAGCTGGGTGTCCCATCCATCTGCCGCAATGTCCTGCTAAAAATCACTGATCGCCGCCATTACTAGTAAAAATAAATAAATTACAAATTACATCTTTCCCCTAGTTTGTAAACGCGACAACTTTTGTGCAAACCAATCAATATACTCTTACTGGGATTTTTTTTTTTTTTACCAAAAATATGTAGCAGAATACATATTGGCCTAAAATGATGAAAAGATTTTAGTTTTTCTTTTTTTGGGGGAATGTTCTATTGCGGAAAGTGAAAAATATATTGTTTTTTTTTCCAGAATTGCTGCTATTTTTTGTTTATAAAAAATAAAAATTACACAGGTGATCAAATACAACCAAAAGAAAGCTCTATTTGTGGGGAGGGGGAAAAAGGACATCACTTTTATTTAACTACAGCATCACACGACTGCGCAATTGTGAGTTAAAGTAACGCAGTGCCAAATCGCAAAATATGGCCTGGTCATTAAGGGGAAAACCTTCTGGTCCAGAAGTGGTTAATGTATGTATGCATGTGTAGAGCCATGGTTATTTGCCTTTGCATGGCTTTGCTGACATTTTGATAAAAATGTATATTCTTAGGTCTCAGGAGAGTAACAAATTTCTTATTTTGGTCTTTAGATTAAAAAGTTCTAGACAAAAAACATGGAATGTGCTAGTTCAGACTGGCAATTCTTTGTTGGTTAAGTAGCCTCTAAAAGTGTAATTTGCCACTTGAACTCTGCAGAAGTTCAGTTATATTTATTGCTAGTATGCAAAGTACATTTGCTGCCTATTTCCTTACTTAAGATTCATGACGCTGTGTTAAGAAATCAAACAAGAAACACATCCCTAGTTGTGCTGCTGCAGCTCTTTCAAAGGCATTGTAGTAATTACTGTTGTGCAAGCATAGCCACTTCTTTGAGATCATTCTGCACCGGTCTATGGCCATTTCTTTTAACCGTCAAAGAACTCAGCTAAGCACTATTGGCATTTAACTGACCATACAACACAACACCATTGCAGTTTTAGGAAAATACGATTTCCCTGAAGAGGTTCTGTTAATAGTATTCCAGAAGATAATAGGCCTACGTGGATAAAACATATCAATTTGCCGCAACTGAGCAAGCATAAATCCATAAAAAACAAAAACTGAATCCAGGATAATTTAATTGTTGGTCTAACACAGCATGACTCTCAGGGCAGACACGTAACATTTAATCTAAACATTTAGGAGATTAGCTTATTTGCATCCAAGCAGCCCTCACAGCTTCTAAGAAGAAATGTAGGAAAATTGAACTATAGCCTAAAAGAAAAATGTATTGCGGAGATCATTTAAAACAAAGGGTTTTGGTACTGGTTGGTTTGGTGGCTGGGTACTCCTAAAGGGGTTTTACTTGGTCATGCTTTTATAAACCAAACACCAGAGCTCCAGATTTAATTCTGGTTTATGAGTTCTATGTTCAATCTGTAAATCATTCTTGAACTGTTTTGTTATATTTAGGAACTCTGCCAGCAGAAAACGTGGAATCCTTTGTCTGGATCAGAGTAGAATCCTTTTTCTTTAGGTCAGAGGTCTTCTTACAAACTGGACATTGGGCAGCATTCGGAAAATGTTAGATTTTTCCCATCTGTATTTATTTAAGTGTATGTTTAGCCATTATTTTTATAGAAAGGAAAAAAAAAAAAAAAGGAAAGGCTAGAACCCATGTCCCTTTATTGTTGTATCTCATTCATTAGGTTTTACCCTCTTAATTTGCCTTAGTGAACATTGTTGCCATGACAGGAAGTGATAGAAAATCCCACATTTTAGAGTTGTAGCCAGAACAAGAGGTGAAGGTAAATCTTCATATAGGAACATATTTTTTACTGTGTCAGTCACAACTGTCTAAGATATGATTTACATTTTATCTGAAGGCTTCATGTACACGGGACGTTTGAAAACCTCTCCTGAAAGCTGGAACTTAACAGCTACTAACCAACGGTTAAAAACTTCAATTGTGCCACGTTTACATATCGCCTTTATGTGCATTTTTAAATTGTAAAATGATCAGAAATGTATCCCCATTGAAAACCCCTATAAACGAAACGCTTATAAACGCGAGTTATGTGATGGCGTTTTGATGTGTTTTACCCTTTCCCTACTCCATCCAAAACTGGAGGAGAAAAAGGTTTTAGCTGTACAAAAACTTTAACAAATCAATAAATGGAATTCATAGCAGTCTCCTAGTTCAGCAGTACAAAGACAGTAGGAGAAGGGTTTTTGTCAGTCAGTAAAAGCACTAATCGTTTGTGCATTTCTTCTTAGCCGAATGTTCAACATGCCTACAGGGGGGACTGGTCAGGGAGAACCTCAGCAATGTGATGCTCCTCCTTCATTGTCAGATCAACAGGCAGAGGAAATTTGATTGAGGAAGGAGACCTGCCACAGTCATTTTTAGTAACCCTCTGTTGGTTAAGTATGCGATCACCTGTATTAGTAAAGTAGGACATATTTTAGGGCATGTAATATTGAACACAAGAGTTTTTTTTCCAATCGATGCCCATAAATTTAAATGTAGCCCCCCCCCCATCCCCCAAAGCTCTTCCCTGGGGTGAGTGTGTAAGGCTGGCCATACATGTTCAATCTTCTTGTACAATTTTCCTTTAGATTTACCTTTAAACTATGTAGTGCAAGGGCCTGCCTAATTGGATACAATTAATAGTTTAGTATTGACCTCCTATTATATGGTTTTTGGTAAGTCTAAAAGAAAATTGTACAAGAAAATTGAACCTGTATGGCCAGCCTAAGGAGCAACTCGGTAATTAGGCCTAAAGCCTGGGACCTACACATGTGCTTGGCACAGAAGGGGTCTGGCTGGGGACAGGAGAGGAGCAGATGCTGTCTGAGATTAAGTACCAGAGCTCATCCTGCCTAATGAGGTCTTGGGTGAGGAACTTCTGGAGAGCCTAGGAAAACCTCAGGATTGGATCATCGAGACTAATACTGCTGCTACTGGAAAGACTTGCTTGCTAATGGAGATGGCTGCCACCAAGAAGTTAGATTGCTGGAATCAGCGTAAAGGCTCTTGACTGTACTGGTGCCTTTTTGTTCTATGGAGAATGCAGCCCAGTACCAGGTGTACTGAACTCCCTTATGCCCCATACACACGTGCAGATTATCTGCAGACTTTTGTCTGCAGACTTACCTTTTCTATGTAGTGCAAGGGCCTGCCGGATTGCATACAAATTGAAAGTGTTTAGGTTTGACCTCATATTATATGGTTTTGGTAAGTCTGCAGACAATCTGCACGTGTGTATGGGGCATAACTCCCAGGAGTTTTGATTGAGTGTTAAACTCCTTTTAGCTTGTATCTTAAAGTACCAGTCCATGCCCCTGTGTTGACCTCACGCCCATACCAGGAACCTGGTGGTGTGTACACACGCGGTCCCATAGTGGCAGCTGGGCAGTCTACTGCTCGGTTTACTATCTGAGCAGCCATCTGGTAAGATTGTGCTGAGCCCGGACTATGCTGTTTGTGTTGCAGCCTCCTGGAGGGTCTGACGTACACCGGTCTTATCCATCTTGTAAGTTGTTGATTGTCCAATTAAAGCTACTGTTTTCACTGCACTCAGAGTGGTGCTTCTGTTTGTTTCCATTGTATCTTAAAGTGACTGACGTCCTATTGTTTACATAACACTATTGCCTAAGTAATCCACACCCTGAGGTGAAATGTCAGCCCACACCTGTTTCTGGGGGTACCACCATGCCTGGGGGGGGGGGGGTGCCAGATATATGTGTTTAAATAGAAGGAAGTCATTCATTTGTTGACAAATCACAATACTATATGCCTATTAAACATCTCTCAGTTGGTAAATTGCTGCTGTTTTAGAATTCCATACTCCAGATTAATTATTTTTATTAGTAAAAAGTGCTAACAAAAGAGGCCTGAATTTCCCAATCGCTGGGTTTCAAGAGTTTTCTTATTAATGATTAATCAGTAGAATTCCATACTCCAGATTAATTATTTTTATTAGTAAAAAGTGCTAACAAAAGAGGCCTGAATTGCCCAATCGCTGGGTTTCAAGAGTTTTCTTATTAATGATTAATCAGTAAATGTGTTTAACAGTCCTATAAATGCAGACACGGATTTCATTACAGGCTTAATGTTCTTTGAATTGTTCCATCATGCAAGTTAACAGCAGATTAATAGCTACTAGTGTAACTAATTACTTGACTTCTGTTAACAGGCATTGTGTTAATGGTGGTGAATATAAACATTCTACATCTTTTCCGATGAAGAGTAAACCATAGTTAACAGTAAGACAGTGGTTTATGTGCTTATACAGGATATTCCAAAAAAATAGTGGGTTTTTTTTCTTTTTTTTTTTTTAAGAAATTACTCATTTTAAATTGTATATACAGGGCTTGATCCATAATTACTAGAGATTTCTAAAAGGTTGTCTAAAGCAAATTTTTTGCCAGTAGCACCCAGTGAGACTTTAATTTTATGGAGAAATTAAACGAGAACCTTTCTCGCTTTTTAAGCGAAAATTCCAATCTGCTTGTGCTCTTCTGCAGTTTGAGGAATAAGCCCCATTGGTGGCCTTCATTCTAATGTGCGATCAGTACTTTATAGTAGGTACCTACAGGTGTTTGCATGCATCTTAAATTTTGTATCAAAGAACCATAAAGCCACGATCGCCCTTGTGTGCAAATACAAATTTCAGCTAGAAGGTTAATGAATTGCTTCTCCAGCTCCCAACTACCCTTTACACTGTTGGCTGGAAAATGCAAAAGAATGACCTCATTTGACAAGAGCAAGGAGCAAGAGGGACAATGTGGTGATGTACTAGCTGAACTGATGGTGAGGGCGGGTCTCTTAGACTAGGCAAGTTTCATGGATGCTCACAGTATAACTGATTGGCATTGGTTGTTTTGTACATTTGAAAGTTATTACTTTTTGGAAAGTTAAAAACAGCTGTGACCTTTCCCTGTTTTCCAACCTAAAGCATAACTTTACTCTCTCTCAATCAGCATTGAGTATATTAATTCTTATACTGTTAGAATTTGTAAATGAACATGAAAGTATATCCTATTTACTTGTTTAACTTTTTTTTTTTTTTACATGTATTGAGTTAATTTCTGGTTTCCAGGCCTGGGTAAATGATGTCACAATGTCATACATCCCAGGAGCCTTCAGAAGGGGAGGATAGGTTTTATTGGCTAAGCTGCATCCCTGAGCTAAGGGCAGATGGATTCCAATAAGTAAAAGCTATAGGAATCATCTGCTCATACGCAAGGTGGCCAAGGCTAGAAATACTAGAGGTTGTTGTCTCAGCAAAATAAAGCAGTTTGCTTTGAATATCAAAATAATTAAAAGCCATTTGTGGTACTCGGATGCAGTGTAGTTCTGCTTTAATCAGCCTCAGTGTCTTTTTTTTTTTTTTTTTTGGGGGGGGGGGGGGGGTATTGGTTTATTGCACTAAATGAGCCTAGGCTTCTCAGCGACCAAGAGATCCCCTTGATTTAAGGATTCCTAAGGTGCTCAGTAAAAATACTAAAGATGCATGATTGCTTTGAATTCAGCTGCCAGTTTATTTAAAACAGTAACTATAATGTACCATAAGTTTACAAATTAATTTGTTTATTAAGACATTTAGTAAAGTTGTCCTTTAATAAATTACCCCTCGCTCCCGACTGCAGTACCCTGGGATAATATCTTCCTCCCTGATCAATGCTCTTGGTGGTCTTCAGCAGTCCCTTGGAGTATGGCTTAACCATAAGAATGAATGGAGCCATAGCATGCATGTGAAGTATGAAGGGGAGGTGGTCAGGACTTTGTTGGAGAAAAGATTGCTGGATCAGGGTGCAGGATTAATATTATCCCAGCTGTACTGCATTCAGGAGAATCATTGATAAAGTGAAGCTCTTTTGAATATGTATTTGTAGAAATTCGGGGGAATGTTAAAAATTACCTTTAGTCCAGCTTTGTAGTCATTCCAATAATGGGAGCAACTTGTTAATTCAATATAGCTTTGATTTCAAAAAGTACTTGCCCCCACCTTTTGTCAACCCATTGAAGGTTATAATTACAATAATTTGTACTGTTATGCCTGAGCTGGAAAAACTCTTTCATAAAGTTTTCAGCTACATAAACCCTTACTGAAAAAACTTAAACTGGGAACACAAATTCCTAGAGATACATGATGTCACATTGAAAGATTTTTTTCAATACAACAAATACAACTATTTGTAAAGGTGATGGTTTAAAGAGGCCTTTAGATTTCTTAGCTTAGTGAATTGTATAATATCTTGCCAAAAACAGTCTGTGTTGGTAGGATAGGACAAGGCCAATTGTTCAGTAGCTGGATATCACACTGCTCACCATATGGTGGCTGGATAGGACACATCCCAACAATCTGCAACAATCTGTTTCTTGATAGGGCACAGCTCACCAAACTGATTGGATGGGACACAGCTCAACAAATAGTGGCTTGATGGGGCACAGCTAACCAAACAGTGGTTTGCATTGATGCAAGTTGCCAAATGGGAGCATAGATGACCAACTATTGAGTGAAAGAGCTGATGTGTATTATTAATAAAAATATAATTGGGTCTTAAACGTAGATTTTACAAATGCTACTGAGAGTACAAGTCAGATGACATGTGAAATTCATGGTTTCCTTAAGAGCTGTCTTAACTGATCCTACACAAGTTTGTCTGACTTTAGAAAAGGTTCCTGCACTACTTTGGTCTGGTTTTGATATGACTTCAATGCCATAGAGTGTAAAAGTCCCATTAAGTTGGATCAAAGACGGATTAAAGTTGCAGGGCAAAGTCAGATCAGAAGTCGTGCGACTTTCATGTCGGACCAGTGTGAACCTGGGCTTAAGGAGAGAAAAGATGTTTTGTTGTTTACTGTTGGGTTATAGTGCCATCTTTTAAAGTGTAAGTAAAGTTGTTGTATGAACAAGTGGCTGACAGGCAGGGTGTTTATGACACAAGAGACCCTATTGGTCTCTTCTGCCATAAATACATCCTTCTGCCTGTGAGCGGTCATGTTCATTGAGCCGAGCATGCTCAGCTCAGTGAACGTTTACAGCCCTGATCGGTTCCTAACCCTTTATTCCCTCTTAGGCTGGCCGTACACGGTTCGGATCTTGGTTGGTTCAGCAGGAACCAGCTGAGATTCAAACCGTTAATGGGCAGGCTGAATGTACCAAGTTGATCAATCATCAGCCTGCCGGATTATTTTAGGATTATCGCTAGCGGTTACTATAGCCACTAACAATAATCACTGTCTTCTCTTTGCTACAAATTGCTTTGTAGGAGGGTTTCCTCGGTCAGCACTGTCTGTGTTGATGGGAAATCGTGCAAATTTCTATCTCATGGCTGCAGGAAAGAACTTTGCAACATGTATGGCCTGCCTTAAAGAGATTGTAAACCTGAGTGGAAAAAAAAAACCTGTAAGACAAAGGCATAATGAGCTAGTAAACATCGCATACTAGCTCACTATGAAATACTTACCTTGGAACGAAGCTGTCTCAGCGGTGCCCGCACACCGCTGAGATGGCTGACATCTTTCAGGGTGTTACTTCCGGATTCCTGGGTCCTGGTGCTGTGAGTGGCCAGAGCCGCAATGACATCACATGCGCACGGGAGCCGCCTGTTTGCGGCACGGGCTCTGAAGGTCCAACACAGTAAGCCAGAGGATCAGAGGGCATGCACCGATTACCTCATCGGCTTCATGCACTCTTGAATACCTCCTAAGCTGTGCAAGGTTAGGAGATAATCACAGTACCTACAGGTAAGCCATATTATAGGCTTACCTGTAGGTCCAAGTAAAGAGAGGGGTTTTCTTCCTCTTTAACAGACAACCCTATTTAACCAACGCAAGCCTTTTTTACATAACCATATTTTATTTAAAAAAAAAAAAAAAGAAAACGTTATTGAGCAAAGTATGTAAACTGTCATATTAGTAAGTACTGGAAACATATTTATTGGCTGTAAGATCGTACATATGCTTTCTGTAAAGGCTGATCAAACTGATCTGATTAGAAGGTATTAGGAGTTTTTTTTTTTTTTTTTTGTAATGCGGTCTATTAAACAGTCCACTTAGCTGATGTTACAGCATATTAATGAGGCTGAAGTAAGGCCTTTGGTTTGGCTGTTTTTTCACATAAATCTTTTTTTCCTCCTAAACCATTGTTGATAATTCTCTTGTTTTTGATCACTGTCTGTTTTGTCGCCAAACTTTCTTTTTTTTTTTTTTTTTTTTTAGTTTTTCATCCGACATACTGCTGTGCAATTGGAATGCATTAGTGCTTCAATGCAATTAATGGTGGCTAGAAGAAATAAACCAACACCACACAACTGTATTCCTAACACCAAGTTTTGTAGTTAAAGGAGTTCACTACATTAAAGTGGAACTTAAGGCAACATGAAAAAATATCAGTAGGCTATTTTCTACTGCAATATAATTCACCTACATGCCTGATACAGTGCCTGTAACCTGGGATGACTAATTCCTGCGCCTATACAGGAGTTGCATCATCTCCCACCTGCCAAAGAAAATTGCTGAGGATTGGCATCTGGAAGGAGCCAGGGAGAAGATACCAATGCCAGTGACTGCCCACCCCACACACACACACACAAACATCAGACCATTAGGCTCCATGTACACGGGACGTTGTAAATGGCCGTTTAGGAGCAGTTGGGCGTTTTTTTCAGAAGCCCCTGAACCCACCTACATTTTATCTTATCTGTCAATGTACACAGGGTCGTTTACAGTCATTTGCAGGCAGTTGAGTTCAGGGACGTTTTTTGGAAAGCAATTATTTGCGTTCGAACGTGTGTTTCCCGGCGTTTCAAATGCAAAAACACGACCGAATGTGGCCGAACGTGACCGACCACGATGACCCGCGTTCAGCGCTCGCATATTTCCATTTTAAAGGGGAATGATTTTTTGACCTCTAGGAGCGGTTCTAAACGCAAACGCCCGCTAAACGCGGGTGCAAATGCGACCTAACGGATGTTTTAAACGTCCTAAAAATTCCAGCATTCAAAGGGACTTTTAACAACGTCCCATGTACATGGAGCCTAAGAGAGGAGGTAAGTATAAATACTCTAGTTCCATTTTAAGTATTAATAAAGATAATCATCTATGGATTTACAACACTGTACTAATATTTTTAAAATATTTTTTCTTACTTTGCAAATGAGTGCATATCCTCAATCCATTCCTGTTTTTTAGCATATCCTGATTTTTAGAACATCTAGCAGGAGGGTAATAGGTAAGCTTTCTGCTCATTGCAAAAGTAAAAACACATCTCTGGATGTTCTTTTTAGATGTCCATATTCCAGAGAGGGAGCTGGTCTCTGAATGGTGTTGACTTTACCTATGCAGTCTTCCCATCAGTTGCTTGATTACATTCTAGCGGGCCTGCGTCTGGAAAAGGAAAAAAGCAACTGATCAGGAGAGGTAAATTCTGTGCCAACCAGTGGTCAGCAAGGAGGAACATGCTTGCCTATAAGGATGCCAGGATGTGGCCTTCCTCTCACTCATTGTTTGCCATCAAGAACTCTCTGCTTTCAGTGCAACTGAATAGGTGGCTACAAAGGGAGGTATTAAGAGAGCAGAATAAATTGTAGACACAGGCATCAAGGGAATAAAGATGCACATGGGAATCTCTGGAATGATTCTAATGTATTCATGGGGAACAAATGTACACAGAATTTTAAAGACACTAGGTTAATCTGTTGCGGATTCAAACCTAAAGCATATACAGTATGTAAATCTTGTTTTTAACTTTAGTAAACCCACTAAAGATTTGTACTAGTTTTTCCTAGGGTTTTCTTTACTCTGTACAGTTAAACATTTGAACGTTTGTCATGTATTTCCACATTATTCCAGTAGTGCTGTAGCACAGCCAGGTAGTCCTAAACAATCTTGAAGTGGACACATTCACATAATAGAGACATGTTCATTCTATGCTGTCAGCTTCGATTATCATCCAAATTTCCCAAACCAGAGTTGGAAGGATTCTGTAGTGACTTGTGTAACTAAACCTATCACTGTATGTGACAGAGAAACCCACCTTAACCTAAGATATTGGCACCTGTGAAGTGTTATTAGCATTTTAGGACCACTTTACAAGTTTGAGAACTTTAAAGCAAAACTTTTTTTTTTTGGAGACTAGAAGGAAAATATCCTGCGACAGTGGCAACTGAATGGCTTTTAGGGATGCAGGGGTTTAGGGTGTCTTTTATACCTGGGTGTTTCAGATTAAGGCAATTCCACTTTATTGTCTGAAAACATCTCTGCCTTTGCAGCCTATAGATGAGACACCAGAGTGCCTAATAAAAGAATGCAATATGCTATATAGTAAACATTACAGCTCCAGAAGACAATTGCAGCATAGCTTGCTGACTTTATTCTTTTTTTATTTTTTCATTTTTGTCTGTTCAGTGATTTGAGGACCTCTCTAGTGGTATTAAGAAATAGTTTGCCTGTAGGTCTATTGTGAGTATAGTAGCAAGCTCTTTATGAATTTTTATTTATTACAATTTTAATATTACAGTAACAAATGGGATTACATAGCTGCCAAGTGATGCAGTTGTCATATTGCTCAGGATTTTTTTTTTTTTACGTTTTTCTCAAAAATAGCATGCTGTACTAGTAAAACTAGACAGGATTTGTATTTGGCCTCAATTTAGTTAGCTACGTGTCAATATCCTAAATATATTATTTTTATTAAATATTATATATACAGTAAACCCCCGCTCCATCACGGTTCAGTTTTTGTGGTCCCGGTATATTGCGTTTTTTTTTGTAATGTTATTTTACTATATAAATCATTAAAAATGAAATATTTTTGTGTTTTCCATAGCTCTTGCTATGTCTCTCAGTATCTTTTATGTGTTTAAATGAGTTTCTATTGTTTTAAAAGTGTGTTTAAAGACCTTAACCACCTCAATATTGGGCACTTAAACCCCCTTCCTTCCCAGACCAATTTTCAGCTTTTAGCGCTGTTGCATTTTGAATGACAATTGCGCGGTCATGCAACACTGTAGCTAAACCAAATTTGTGTCATTTTTTCCCCACAAAAAGAGCTTTCTTTTGGTGGTATTTGATCACCGCCAGGTTTTTTCTTTTTTGGTGCACAAATAAAAAAATATTTTTTTGTTTAGGTTATAAAATTTTGTAAATAGATACGTTTTTTCCTGCACTGATGAGCACTGATGACGCCGCACTGACAGGCACTGATGAGGAGACACTGATGGGGTGGCACTGATGGGGTGGCACTGATGGGGTGGCACTGATGGGTTGGCACTGATATGCAGCACTGATGGGCACTGATAGGTAGCACTGATATGTAGCACTGATGGGCACTGATATGTGGCACTGATAGATAGCACTGATATGCAGCATTGGTGGGCACTGATAGGCAGTGCTGATGGGCACTGATAGGCAGCACTGATGGGGACTGATCGGCGGCACTGATGGGAACTGATAGGCGGCACTGATGGGCACTGATAGGTGGCACTGATGGGCGGCACTGATCGGCACTGATGGGGGGCACTGATGGGCACTGATAGGCAGCACTGGTGGGCAATAATGGGCACTGGTGGGCGGCACTGATAGATGGCAATAACGGGCACTGGTGGGCAACACTGATGGCATTGGTGGGCAGCACTGATAGGGGGGCACTACTGGTAGGCTCTCTGAGCCCTGTGTGCCATCCCTGGTGGCCATGGTGGGCATCCCTGGTGGTCATGGGTGGGCATCCCTGGTGGCTTTAGTGGCACCCCCTCCCCCCAGGGCTGCACTGGTAATCAATCATCTGATTACAAGCACAGACCCCCCCTGTGATCAGTGAGTAATTAGAAATACTCACTGATCACCCCAGCTGCAGAATCGATCCTCTTCTCTTCTCCTCACTGACAGGATCTGTCAGGAGGAGAAGAGATCGAAGCCGTTACAACGGCTGTATTGACATTACATGATGGCTATGATTGGACACAGCCGTCATGTGATCAGGAGGGCCAATCACAGGGCCCTCCTGCCGAGTCTTGTTGCTCTGTGTCCTAGGGACACAGGCACATCGAGATCGTGCCGCTGCACGTGCCCGCGGCGGCGCGATCTCTCTCCTTCTGAAGGACGTTCCGGAACGTCCGATCAGAAGGACGAGACTCCCACCCGGCCGTATATGTACAATGGCCCGGGTGGGAGGTGGTTAAAATGCTTTTACACGTACAGTGACAGTAAAAAAACATGCCTACAATGCATTTTAATAGGGTTTTCCTATTTTGCGGATTCTCACTTTTCGCGGCTGGGTCCGGAACGTAACCCCCGCAATGGAGGGGGGTTTACTGTATAGACCTATCCTGCAGTGCCAAGGTCTTACCTTGCCTTCCTGTTGGCAGCCACCTTGGACAGACTGCTGTCTCCTATAAACTCTGTTTGCATTATCACTTGCCTGCTGCCTGGGCATCGCTCAGTGATGACATTGCACACCTAATTGTTTGCAGTCCTTGCCCTTGTGTTTGTGCTCCAAGGTGCATCACTGCTAGCAATCTTCTGTTCTCTGTGTTTCTCTGTGCATGACCTGACTTGGCTAACTACTTTCCTGCCTCTCGACCCCCGCATCAGCAGAGGATCGGGCATCGGCAGACTACCCACTACTGGACTCGACCCCGACTTGGATGACTACCCGCCCCTGGACTTGACCCCGGCTGTTCCTGATTTCCCTCCTCACTCTTGCTGTGCATTTGTTGTTGCCCTAATAAATGTCTTTATTTTACTTGCATCTTCGTGCTGTCTGGTTTCCTGGCACCCTGACATTACGTTTTTATAAGCGTTCACATTCACTACAATTTAAAGCAAAATTCTTCTTAAAAATGATGAACACGTTTAAAATCTAAAATAAGACGGTGTGAGCTGTGCTTTTACTATTGTTGCCCTAATAAACTGCTTTATTTTTTCTTGCATCATTGTGCTGTCTGGTTTCCTGGCACCCTGACATTTAAGTTTTTATAAGCGTTCAAATTCACTACAATTTAAAGCAAAATTCTACTTAAAAATGATTAACACATTTAAAATCTAAAATAAAAGATGGTGTGATATTTCCTTGGCAGTATTTTTTTCAGCCACTAGATGTCCTCAGTCTGATGGCCAGCATCATTCAACCCTTTCATTGAGCCCAGGTCATCTTGGATCAACCCAGCCTGTGACTGGACAGTGAAAGGAGAAGCAGCACACTGATAAACGTTGTCACTCTGCTTTTTCTCCCTGTTAACATGCTTCCTGTCAGCACATGAACTGATTGGCCCCTTGCACTGTTTCTTCCTCTCACACTCCAGCTCTGCTGTACAGGGACAGCAAGGAGCTGGTACTTTGTAAAATTCAGGTACTTATACTAATAAAAAAAAAAGATTCAATGGTTACAGAGCTGTAACAATGTGGGTCTTTTATATCTACAAGGAGTTTAGCTTTAAATATCAAGATATTGCTGACATTTACATATGTAATGTTGATGCTACTGTTCATATTTATGCAGTAAAAAAAAAAGTGATTTGACTTTCTGAATAATACCAAACCTCTTTGTATCTTTCTCTTTATTAGCTGCGTGTGTATACCAAGGCCAGCTGTATTTTGAAGGAGAAAGGCAAACCGCCTATTCTACTTCTGGAGTGTGTATGCTGTTTGAATGCAGGGTAAGCTGCTGCTTCATTTATTCTTTAGGCAAAAGGCCCATCCTTTCTATGAGACAGAAGATGTTTATTTGTAATATCAATATATTTCATCTGCAAAAATGTTTGAACATGTTTTATGTTGCCTATAAAGGCATTTCATGTAAGTATAATTGTAAAGCACTCATGCAGTGAAAGGATAGTTCAATTTTCCATGGAGAAAAAGCACACCCTCCTTTTTATTGGATGCAGAGATTTTTCAAGCAAGCACTTAAGATGCTCGTATACAGCATATATCACCCACATGTTTACCCTTGCATGATCTGACTACTGATTTGGTTCATGCAAGTCACTTACAAGGGTGTGTGTATCTACAAAGGTTTGTAGCTCCTGATGATTCAAATGACATGGGTCAGGGGCACATTACCTTGTATGACAAAGGTACACATCTAGGTGCTTTGACATGTATTATATCGTTTGAGCATTTTTTTTTTTCTATTTTATAAAATAGATTTTTTTGTACTATGCAGTTTAGTTTTGCTGGCTCTGGGTTCAGCCAGTGAGCTTTACCCAATCTCTGTTGTGTAATGCTCTCATCCTGTAACCTATAGCTTCATTACACCATACCTTGATTGTAGAAACTCAATATAGGCTCATCAGGGAGGGGGCGTCAAGCTGACTAAGGCACCCCACTGCCAGAAAATGCTACCAGAGTACTCTAGTTCTAGTGGCCCTTTTGAATGCAAGAGGGCTTTGTATAGCAAGTCCATAGCATAAAACAGAAAATCTGCTTGTCCAAGCAACTAACTAAACTCAGGTCAGCTGCTGACTAATGGGGTGGCCCTTAATGGGTTCTGCAAAACTAACAGGCAGAAATTGTACCTTATTAGTGTTCTGTCAGCACTTCGCCTTTCACCCAGCAGCTAGCTCCCCCAGCAGAGAGAGCTATAGAATGATCCATGATGAGAATCAGTCAGTGCACACATACAGTACAGGTCTCTGCACAGCTGAGACTAACATGGAGGTCTGCCTATCTGACAAGATGTGGACATAAGAAAGGAGGCTTATTTCCACCCAAAAGCCCAGGCCTCCAGGACCCCTATGAGGACTTATTAACATTCTGAGAGGACAACAAGTTTCCTCCATAGCAAGCATCAACATCAACCCTGGAGCCCTTCACCATGACACACAATTATTTATTACAGGCGTAACACCATTAATGTATGCAGCACTTTATGTAGTATACATTTACATCAGTCCTTGTACTCAAGGAGCTTACAATCTAAGGTCCCTAACTCATTCATGAATACACATATTGGGGTCATTTTAGACAGGAGCCAATAAACCTACTAGCATGTCTTTAGAGTGTTGAGGGAATTCAGAGTACCTAGAGGAAACCCGTCCAGGAAGAACATGCAAACTCCAGGCAGATAGTTAGCTGCTAGGCAGAAGTTATAACTACTTAGCCACTCTGCTGTCCACATTCATGTCAGCCAGTGCCTCAAAGTGTAAATCTATGTATTATGTATCAGTGTTGTATCTATGTATGTATCAAAGTGTTTCTATGTACTATGTGTATATATACTGTGTGCATATATAGATGTAGATTTCATTGGGATTAGCAGTCTTTCACTGAAATGTTGAACTAAGCTAGTTAGATGGGAGAAGAAAAACGGCTCCAACTCTTCCACTCATGTGTTTAAACTGTATCTATGGTTAAAATGTAAAATAATATCCTGTAATTATTAACTGACTATATTGCGTGTAATGCTGATGTTCTAAAATGAAAAGTATATGCTGTGACCCTAGATTTCCTTTAAATTTCAGGATGAGCTATTGGGCTGTGTTTTCAGCCTTTTTGCAATAGTGCAAAGGGGTGAAAAACATGTGAAAGAGGCTAAAGCAGCCTTTTTCAACCAGGGAGTGGCACCCTGGTGCACCTCCTGGGTTCTTCAGGGGGGCCTTGACAAAATGCCTATAAATTGCAACAAATTGCTACAGGTTTTAACTTTGCAGTATTACAATCCTGGGGACAGTGCAGGTCAAGCCACTGGCATCCTGAAACATGTATGTATTTTAATATAGTTTTCTAATAGATAGTTGGAAAATATATTTTTCCTTTTTAACCATATCTTGTGTCTTGACAATCATTATAACTATAGGCCAGTCAGCCTAACATCAGTAGTCTGCAAAATTTTGGAGGGGATGTTAAGGGACCACATACAAGACGTTAGTAATGAAAACGGTATTATAAGTAGTAATCAGCATGGATTCATGAAAAATCGTTCGTGCCAAACCAAACTATTAACCTTCTACGATGAAGTGAGCTGCCACCTAGATAAAGGAAAGCCTGTGGATGTGATGTATCTGGACTTTGCAAAGGCCTTTGACACCGTTCCCCACAAACGCTTACTGTACAAACTAAGGGAGGTAGGTATGGACCATAAGGTGAGTACCTGGATAGAGAACTGGCTCCAGGGGAGAGTACAGAGGGTGGTGATTAATGGGGAGTACTCGGATTGGGCGGGTGTGGAAAGTGGGGTCCCCCACGGTTCTGTCCTGGGACCAATCCTGTTTAATTTATTCATAAATGATCTAGAGGAGGGGATATCTAGTACAATCTCAGTATTTGCAGATGATACTAAACTAGGCTTGCCAATATCTTCTATGCAGGATGTGGAAACCTTGCAAGCGGACCTGAACAAAATAAAGGGGTGGGCAACTACATGGCAGATGAGATTTAATGTTGAAAAATGTAAAGTAATGCACTTGGGGGCCAGAAACCAGAAAGCAAGCTACTCACTAGGGGGGGGGGGAACCTCTGGGTGAGTCTAGGATGGAAAAGGACTTGGGGGTACTGGTAGACAACAAGCTTGGCAGTGGCATGCAATGCCAAGCCGCCGCAAGCAAAGCCAACAGAATACTGGGATGTATAAAAAAGGGGATTCACTCCAGAAATAAAGAGATTATTCTCCCTCTCTACAAGACTCTGGTCCGGCCACATCTGGAGTATGCTGTCCAGTTCTGGGCACCAGTCCTCAGGAAGGATGTGCTGGAACTAGAGAAAGTCCAGAGAAGGGCAACAAAAATAATTAGGGGAATGGAGGACATCAGCTATGAGGAAAGACTACAAGCACTGAACCTATTCTCTCTGGAGAAGAGACGCTTGAGGGGGGATATGATATCAATGTACAAATACTGTACTGGTGACCCGAGCATAAGGAACAAACTATTCAGAGAAAGGAGATACAATAAGACACGTGGCCACTCACTAAAACTAGAGGAAAGGCGGTTTAACCTTAAAGTGCGTAAGGGGTTCTTCACTGTAAGAGCGGTAAGGATGTGGAATTCTCTTCCACAAGCAGTCGTATCAGCAGGGAGCATTGATAGTTTCAAAAAACTATTAGATGGACACCTTAAAGACCACAACATACAGGGGTATACAAGGTACGGTTAAAAGCAAACACACACACATCATAGGTTGAACTGGATGGACTGATGTCTTTTTTCAACCTCACTAACTATGTAACTATGTAATTACCTTAATGGAGTAAACGCACCTTAAAAGTCCCACGATACTTTGTAGTTGGTTTTACTTTTATATCACATAGGGATGTTGGTGCATTATTAGATTAATATTATAGTGGCTCTCTCCTTTAAATTATTCTCTGGCTTCCTGACAAGTTGACAACCAATTACATCACTGGTTGATAAGGAGAATGAAAAGGTGCTTGCATAGCATCCTTGTTTACTCTTCCCCTCTCCATCAGCGCTGGGGTCACATTGGCAAGTAGAAGAAGAGACCCTGAAGTAGAAGAGAAACACTAGCATACTAGTCAGTACCAGTTTGCAATTGTGGAGGAATAAATCACTTCTAATGTTGGACGGCCCATGTGTATGGATGTTGCTGTATGTAAAACTATTAGTTTAGTTTTTTTTTATTTTAGAATGGGGTGCCTCAAGATTGTGCAGAATTTTAAAGGGTGCCGCAACTGAAAAAAGGTTGTGAAACGCAAGGCTAAAGCACCAAATGTTGTCTCAAAATGAGAATTGTGATATTAAAAAAAAATATTTTGGCTAGATAAACATGAACTATAAGTAGTATTTTAATTATGTTCATCGTATTGCTGACCATAATACATTCAAGTATGTAGAAAACCACTATACTTTCCCAACCTGACCACCGATCTTCTCTAAAGCTAAAATATTCAGAAATGTGTTTTTTTTTTTTTTTTTTTTGCTTCTGACATCAGTCCATGAAGTATATTTTTCACAACAAAATATTTTTTTTTTCCATTCAAGTCAAAGTAAATGCACCTCAAACCTGATTTTAAGCTGATATCAAACTGATCACAAATGAGAGCTGTTTATTCTGAATTTGACATGCTCATGAGTCTGAGCTTATTAACACCAGCTACACTAGGTACACTAGTCAGTTTCCTTGCCATATGATTATGTGCTTATGGCAGGGCATGTTATTTGCATGTGCACTGACATCATGCTAGGTAAGACCATAATCCTGAACTGTGCCTCTATGTCTATAACGAGGAATTATTGTAGCACAGCGAAGGGGAAAATGTATGTATGATGTGTTGTGGAAGATTGCACACATTTGTAAGGGATGACTGCCTATGGAGACATGCAGGTTGCAAGATTCAAAACTTTCACCAATCTGTAATTCTAGCACATATAGAATTTTTTTCTTCCTCTGTTCTGTGTATAGAATTGACAGTTGCTATGTTTTCTACCTACATGATTTGGCAGTTATAGCAAAATAATGAATGGCGTTTACTGGGAAGAAATAGGGCATACACGATCAGGAACATTAATACTGTCACACTTTTTATATTCTATATTGTATAGAAAAACTGTTGAGTAAATTAGTAAAAAAAAAAAAAAAAAAGACTGGTGTAGCTCAATGCTGTTGGTAGAGATTATTAATACAATGCTTTTTTAGATTTGTATCACTTTATTGTTTCTCTTTCCCACACAGCATCTGTTGAAGTAATTGCCATTGTAAATGCCTGTGAGAATACATTCTGTGCCTTTGTTTCATGCCCAAGCCCTTCTTTTAAAAAAAGAAAAACGTGAGGTACATCAAGAACAAGTAGAACATTTCTATTCTTTAAACAAAGGTTTTTTTCCCGTGAAGACGGAATATAAAGTCATTCAGTCATCATCTAATATTCGTGTTTAAACAGTTTAGACAAGAAAGCTACTTGCTAAATGGGTATAATACAGCCCTCAATTCTGTGTTAAAATCCGCTAAACGAATGCAGAGACATACAGATGGAGGAGTCATTTATTTCAAATTACTTTCATTTTCCAAGCAGATATGTTTTTTTATTTAGTTTATTTAATGGCAGTGGAAAATCCCAATTGGCAGACCCATATGCTTGGATGACAGCATGCAAATACATTTGCATACACTTTTACCAGAATGACAAACACTCTAATATAACAGCGAGTTTCCTTTTTAAATAAGGCTCTTTTAATCATTGCAGCCCTAGAATGGTGATTGGTTATCATGTGTACCCATTTTTCATTTCTGGCTAAAGCTATTCTTTTGCAAGTACCTATAGTGATGTTTTATTTAATTATTAACTACATAATGATTTGTTCTGCCATCTGTGTCCAGCGGGCTAAATTTACATGTATACTTTTTAAAATCAGAAAGTGAACAAGAGAACACGTTACTAGAATGGTGTGGTGTTTTTATTTATTTTTTTCCTTTTTTTTATTTTTTATTTTTCCCATGTGTTTTGCTTTTGCATCTATCTGTACTTGGCAACAATTCTTATCCAGGTACCTGAAATTGCTACTTATTAACCACTTGACCTCCAAAAAAAAGATTTACCCTCTTCATGACCAGGCCATTTTGTGGGAAACGGCACTGCAATATTTTAACTATCAATTGTGCAGTCATGCAAGGCTGTATCCCAAAAAATGTATGTTCCCCCCAAACAAATAGAGCTTTCTTTTGGTGGTATTTGATCACCTCTGCTTTTTTTCCATTTTTTTTGTGGTACAGTGCCTTGCGAAAGTATTCGGCCCCCTTGAACATTGCGACCTTTTGCCACATTTCAGGCTTCAAACATAAAGATATATAACTGTAATTTTTTTGTGAAGAATCAACAAGTGGGACACAATCATGAAGTGGAACGAAATGTATTGGATATTTCAAACTTTAACAAATAAAAAAACTGAAAAATTGGGCATGCAAAATTATTCAGCCCCTTTACTTTCAGTGCAGCAAACTCTCTCCAGAAGTTCAGTGAGGATCTCTGAATGATCCAATGTTGACCTAAATGACTAATGATGATAAATAGAATCCACCTGTGTGTAATCAAGTCTCCGTATAAATGCACCTGCACTGTGATAGTCTCAGAGGTCCGTTTAAAGCGCAGAGAGCATCATGAAGAACAAGGAACACACCAGGCAGGTCTGAGATACTGTTGTGGAGAATTTTAAAGCCGGATTTGGACACAAAAAGATTTCCCAAGCTTTAAACATCCCAAGGAGCACTGTGCAAGCGATAATATTGAAATGGAAGAAGTATCAGACCACTGCAAATCTACGAAGACCTGGCCGTCCCTCTAAACTTTCAGCTCATACAAGGAGAAGACTGATCAGAGATGCAGCCCAGAGGCCCATGATCACTCTGGAAAAAACTTCTGCTATAAAAACTACCTAAAAAAACAAAAACAAAAACAAAATCCAATTTAATAAATGTAGGCCAACATTTATTCTGCTACCTATTTTTAGTAAAAAAAAACCCCAATAAGAGTATATTGATTGGTTTGCACAAAAGTTTTAGCGTCTACAAACTATGTGATATGTTTATTCATTTATTTTTTTTACTAGGAATGGCAGGACTGCGATATTACAGCGAACATTCTGACACTGATACTTTTGACACTTTGGGGACCAGTGACACTAATACAGTGATCAATGCTAATAAAGATGTACTGTCACTATACTAATGACACTGGCTGGGAAGGGGTAAACATCAGGGGTGATCAAAGGGTTAACTGTGTGCTTTGCCAGTGTTTTGCTATGCTGAGAGGTGCTTTCACTAAGGGAAAAGATGGAATTTACTCCCTGCTTTGCAGAGACACAAATTTCATCCCTTCCCTCCTGTCAAAACGGCGATCTGCCTTGTTTACATAGGCAGATCGCAGTTCTGTGTCTCTGCCTAATGGCACCCCCATCGGTGGATGCCAGAGGACATCGAGCACTGTTCAGCCATCGAACGGCTTCCACTGTGTGTAATGGCAGTGAAATCAAGCTGTCGGCTGCACTCATGCATGCCCCCACCCAGACGTGTCAGATCATGTGTGTATGTATGTATGTATGTATATATGTGTGTGTGTATGTATATATATATATATATATATGGATATATATATGGATATATATGTGTGTGTGTGTGTGTGTGTATATATATATATATATATATATATATATATATATATATATATATATATATATATATATATATATATATATATATATATATACAGTGGGTGCGGAAAGTATTCAGACCCCCTTAAATTTTTCACTCTTTGTTATATTGCAGCCATTTGCTAAAATCATTTAGGTTCATTCTTCTTCCTCATGAATGTACACACAGCTCCCCATATTGACGGAAAAACACAGAATTGTTGACATTGTTGCAGATTTATTAAAAAAGAAAAACTGAAATATCACATGGTCCTAAGTATTCAGACCCTTTGCTGTGACACTCATATATTTAACTCAGGTGCTTTCCATTTCTTCTGATCATCCTTGAGATGGTTCTACACCTTCATTTGAGTCCAGCTGTGTTTGATTATACTGATTGGACTTGATTAGGAAAGCCACACACCTGTCTATATAAGACCTTCCAGATCACAATGCATGTCAGAGCAAATGAGAATCATGAGGTCAAAGGAACTGCCTGAAGAGCTCAGAGACAGAATTGTGGCAAGGCACAGATCTGGCCAAGGTTACAAAACGATTTCTGCTACACTTAAGGTTCCTAAGAGCACAGTGGCCTCCATAATCCTCAAATGGAAGACGTTTGGGACGACCATAACCCTTCCTAGAGCTGGCCGTCCGGCCAAACTGAGCTATCGGGGGAGAAGAGCCTTGGTGAGAGAGGTAAATAAGAACCCAAAGATCACTGTGGCTGAGCTCCAGAGATGCAGTCAGGAGATGGGAGAAACTTTTAGAAAGTCAACCATCACTGCAGCCCTCCACCAGTCGGGGCTTTATGGCAGAGTGGCCCGACAGAAGCCTCTCCTCAGTGTAAGACACATGAAAGCCCGCATGGAGTTTGCTAAAAAACACCTGAAGGACTCCAAGATGGTGAGAAATAAGATTCTCTGGTCTGATGAGACCAAAATAGAACTTTTTGGCCTTAATTCTAAGCGGTATGTGTGGAGAAAACCAGGCACTGCTCATCACCTGTCCAATACAGTCCCAACAGTGAAACATGGTGGTGGCAGCATCATGCTGTGGGGGTGTTTTTTTTAGCTGCAGGGACAGGACGACTGGTTGCAATCGAGGGAAAGATGAATGCGGCCAAGTACAGGGATATCCTGGACAAAAACCTTCTCCAGAGTGCTCTGGACCTCAGACTGGGCCGAAGGTTTACCTTCCAACAAGACAATGACCCTAAGCACACAGCTAAAATAACGAAGGAGTGGCTTCACAACAACTCCGTGACTGTTCTTGAATGGCCCAGCCAGAGCCCTGACTTAAACCCAATTAAGCATCTCTGGAGAGACCTAAAAATGGCTGTCCACCAACGTTTACCATCCAACCTGACAGAACTGGAGAGGATCTGCAAGGAGGAATGGCAGAGGATCCCCAAATTCAGGTGTGAAAGACTTGTTGCATCTTTCCCAAAAATACTCCTGGCTGTATTAGATCAAAAGGGGGCTTCTACTAAATACCGAGCAAAGGGTCTGAATACTTAGGACCATGTGATATTTCAGTTTTTCTTTTTTAATAAATCTGCAGCAATGTCAACAATTCTGTGTTTTTCTGTCAGTATGGGGTGCTATGTGTACATTCATGAGAAAGAAGATTGAACTTAAATGATTTTAGCAAATGGCTGCAATATAACAAAGAGTGAAAAATTTAAGGGGGTCTGAATACTTTCCGTACCCACTGTATATATATATATATATATATATATATATATATATATATATATATATATATATATATATATATAATGTGTTTGTGTGATCCGGTGCACAGGTTCCGCCCTGTAGCAGTAAAACTGCTCTAGGGCTTAAAATAGAGGATTTAAACAAGCAATGCATACATGTAGGCTTCATTGATTATATTCGTTTTTTTTTAATGAGAATTCCATTTACTGGTCAAACTGCTCAATACAGTGATGAACAGGGGCAGACTGAGAACCCTCAGAGCCCCCGGGCAAAATAAATCAGGGGCCCCTTCCAGGCCCCACGTATGTTCCGCCTCCAGACACACCCTTGCCATGCCTCCACCCACACCCCACTTCCAGCCACATCCACAATAAAACACAACATAGCTCTCTCATACCTAGGCCAAGTTGGCTCCTCTTACCTTAAATACAGTTGCTGGCTGGCAAGCTGTGGTCTTGCTGGCTACCGCTGGCAGGCTGTGGGCCTGTGGCTGGAACTGGCAGGCTTGCTGGCAGGCTGTGGCTTGCAGGCCTGCTGGCTGGCAGGCTCTGGCTGGCAGGCTGTGGCTCTGCGGCTGGCAGCGGCTTGCCGGCAGGCTCTGGCTGGCAGGCTGGCAGTCTGTGGCTGCCACTGGCAGGCTGGCTGGCTGGCAGGCTGTGGCTGGCAGGCTGGCTGGCTGGCAGGCTGTGGCTTGCAGACTGTGGCTGGCTGGCTGGCAGGCTGTGGCTTGCTGGCTCTGGGCCTGTGGCTGGCACTGTCAGGCTTGCTGGCTGGCAGACTGTGGCTTGCTGGCTGTGGGCCTGTGGCTGGCACTGGCATGCTTGCTGGCTGGCTGGTAGGTGTAGCTTGCTGGCTGTGGGCCTGTGGTTGGCACTGGCAGGCTTGCTGGAAGGCTGTGGCTTGCTGGCAGGCTGTGGCTTGCTGGCTGGCTGTGGGCCTGTGGTCTGGCAGGCTGTGGGCCTGTGACTGGCACTGGCAGGCTGTGGCTTGCTGGCTGGCTGGCAGGCTGTGGCTTGCTGGCTGTGGGTCTGTGGCTGGCACTGGCAGGCTTTCTGGCTAGCTGGCTGTGGCTTGCTGGCTGTGGGCTTATGGCTTGCTGGCTGTGGGCCTGTGGCTGTTACTGGCAGGCTTGCTGGCTGGCTGGTAGGCTGGCTGGCTGGCTGTGTGCCTGTGGCTTGCTTGCTGTGGGCCTGTGTCTTTATGGCTGTGGGCCTGTGACTGGCAGGCTTGCTGGCTGGCAGGCTGTGGCTTGCTGGCTGGCAGGCTGTGGCTTGCTGGCTGTGGGCCTGTGGCACTGGCAGGCTGTGGGCCTGTGGCTGGCACTGGCAGGCTGTGGCTTGCTGGCAGGCTGTGGCTTGCTGGCTGTGGGCCTGTGGCTGGCACTGGCTGGCTGTGGCTTGCTGGCTGTGGGCCTATGGCTTGCTGCCTGTGGGCCCGGGGCTGGCACTGGAGGGCTTGCTGGCTGGCTGGCAGACTGTGGCTTGCTGGCTGACTGGCAGGCTGTGGCTTGCTGGCTGTGGGCCTGTGGCTGGCACTGGCATGCTTGCTGGCTGGCTGGCAGGCTGTGGCTTGCTGGATGGCTGGCAGGCTGTGGCTTGCTGGCTGTGGGCCTATGGCTTGCTGGCTGTGGGCCTGTGGCTGGCACTGGCAGGCTTGCTGGCTGGTAGGCTGTGGGCCTGTGGCCAGGGGCGGACTGAGCGGTCGGGCACTTTGGACGTGGTCCGAGGGCCCGGCCGGGAAGGGGGGGCCTGGCCGGCAAGGGGGCCTGCCGCCCAGTACAGAATTATCTCACCCGGCGATACGTAGTGGGAGGAGGGGAGGCGCCCGGCGGCCGGTGCTACTGCAGTGTGAAGAGAGGAGCTGGGGAGGGGCCCGGCGGCCGTTGCTGCTGCGATGAGAGGAGGGGCCCAGGCTAGCGCTGGATTTATATGATGTCCTGTGTGCGGGGGGTGTGTTGGCGTCGCAGAGATTGAAGAAGATGAAGAGGGCACTTCTTCGCAATAGCAGGCATCCAGGAACTAGTCTCCGGTGAGGTTAGCGACCGTTACCGGTATCACGGTCTGTGAAGGTGGGGCACATCAACGTCATGTCAGTTTGCGACGCCAACAGCCCCAGCAAACAGGACACCATGGAAATCCAGCGCTAGCCTTGGCCCCTCCTCTCACTGAAGCAGTGCCGGCCGCCAGGCCCCTCCCTTCCTCCCACTACGTATCGCGGGGTGAGTAAATTCTGTACTGGGCGGCGGCCCCCTTGCTGGCCGGGCCCCCCCTTCCCGGCCGGGACCTCGACCACGTCCGAAGTGCCCAGCAGCTCAGTCCGCCCCTGGTGATGGAAGTACAAATATGCACGCTGTTCAGTCTACTAAACTATATGACATTCCGTTCTGCCACTCATGATTCAACATCTGTCACACTGCACACTCCTTCCTGTTGCAACTTTTCACAGCACCTGCGAACGAATGTGAGGGGCTTTCGGTTCATTCACAAACTGAAGCACGGTAAACTGTGTTTACCATGCTTCAGTTATTAATGAACACAGGAGCAATCCATACCAATCACTCATTATGTTCAGAAAAGGAAAAGGCCAGTAAATATTTACCAGCCCCTTCCTCTGCCCACTCCATCTTGAAACATCCCCCATATCAGCTGGCGCGAGAAGCGAGGAGAGAAGCTGGTAGCGCTATGGTGGTGTTGTGGAAAGAGGGGTCTTGAGCAGCAGGGGGAATCTGCGCTGCACGGTGGTGATTAGGGTGTGCACGGCATTGCTTTCACATTATAAGATGCTTACTTTTATTTTTGTTAGTGTGCAAAATTGAGAATTGGAGATTGAATCAAATGAAGAGCTCCAGGTGGTTAATTTCACGGTTTCTCAGTTACTTGAGGGTAAGATCTCAACCTCTGAGGGTACATTGTTTGCAATAAGTCAGCCAAGTCTAGGCTTGCATTGTTGGGGAGAGCAGTAAGGTACAACCTTTGTGTAGCACTGCAAAGAAAAAGAGCAGAGGCTGTGTATTTAGTGAGGAAATATGGCAGCCACAGAAAAAAAATAATAATAAAAAAATGAATAAAAATATATATATATATATATATATACATCGAAGTAAATTTTTTTTTTTTTTTTAAACATTAACACACTAGCAAACTATACATTCTTTTTAATGAATATATTCGCACTGCTGAGTTCCTCTGGAGTTCCTCTTCTCCTCCAGCTTCCAGCACATGTAGTATTGTTAAATTGACAGCACTGCAAAACAACATAGCCCAACTGATTCCTGGTATACAAGCTTCTATTCTTAGGGTCAATTTACACCAAAGCGTCAGTGTTTGAATGCACTGCCTCTGTGATCTACATGTGGGTGCCAATAAATTAACTACACCCCAAACACCGAGCACAGAACTCGGTGCATTTGTAGACACCAATTTGCTTGGTACCATGTTATATGTGCGTTTTTAAAAGTAGTGCAAGCATTACCTTTTGCACTGTCTAGTGCATTTTGCAGCCAAAACGCACCTCATGGGAATGCACGGGAATTGCCCGGTGTGATCCAACCTTTAACCTGGGTTAAGTTGTTTTAGTTTTTTCCTTCATTTGATGGGCTGGAAAAAAAAAAATGATTTACTCCTCCACACAAGCCAGGGGGAATGGAGGTATCACCCCTGCTGGGACATTGTATTCTGACAGCAGAGGCATAACTAGAATCTTCAGAGCCGCGGTACAAGAAACTATAAAGGGCCCCCCTGATCTCCAGCTGGGCCCCCCCCACAGTGGCAGAATGCCAGGACCTGTTCACAAGTGCGACTTTTGCGACCCTGGTAGTTATGCCACTGGTGTCGGTATTTTATTTTTTTTTTTTTAATATTTCTACAAATAAAAATGTATTTTACTTTTTATTTATTTTTTTACAATTTGTTTTAGGAGCCCCATTGGGGGCTTGGTGAAATATCAGGGGTCTAAACAGACTTCTGATGTTTTACCTTTTGAGACAGAGAGAGAAAATGGAGGACACAGCCCTCCATCTCTGCAGCGCAGAATGAATCAATAGACAGGAATAGCTCTGTACAGAGCGTCCTGTTCATTCAAAAACGGAAGCATAGTAAACCATTTACTATGCCTCAGTTATGAATGAACTGAGTCAGTGATTGGTACGGATCACAAACTCTATTCATTAAGTCAATCAAGGGGCTGGTTAATTACACATTGACTGGCCCCTTCCCTGTTCTGCATTCTGACCGATCCCCTGCAGCAGCTAGCGGGGAAGGGGGAAACACGGCAGCACTGCAGGGGATGAGGGTGCAGTAGGAGGTGGATAGGAGGGGCCGGGGGGGCGACATGTAGAGGAACTGATCTTTTCCATTTTCCTCCTGCACCCGCTGAATGGAGTGCATTGGTTCCTCCTATGTGCCGCCCTGGATCAGCAGCTGTTATGTAGTTCGGGGCTTCTCTGTATTATAAATGTAACCTTTGAGATAAAATTACAACCTAAAATGTAGGTGTAAATGGTGTGTGTGTGTGTGTGTGTGTGTATAACAAATCTATTGTATGTATGTGCATAAATAATATATAGGTAATATTCTTCATTTTTTTTGTTTGTGTATTTAGAACAGTCAGGCTGTGATACCAGGTTATGGCCAAATATAAAATGCATATATGTATAGATGTATAGAACTACTAACAATGTGTGTGTATGTGTATACAGTATATACTGTGTGTGTGTGTATATGTATATATGTATATATATATATATATATATATATATATATATATATATATATATATATATATATTATATATTTTTTATTTACTTTAAAAAAGCAAAAGATATTGAATGTATACAATTAATTTTGTTTTTTGTTTTTTTTTGTTTGTTTTTTTTACAGAACAGCAAAATGCTAAGAATAGAAAACCCAGAATGTTTACCCTTGAACTGTCCACAATCGCAACAAATAGTACTGAGATACAGCTGCTGTACAGTCTGCAAAGGTATATTCAGATAACAAAGCAAAATTGGGGAAAAAAAAAACATAAACATTTGCATTGTAAAAAAAAAAGTAGACTACCTAGGTTCAAATACGTGGATGGTGAACACAATCCAGTTCTTCTATAGAAGCACAAATAATTAAAAAAAAAAAAATACATAATATTTTTTATACCTAAAGTATAACGAAGAACAAAACAATTTTATTTTTAGTTTTGGATAGAATGGAGAGGGATTACAATGCTTGTCAGTTTTTATTGCGATCTGTGCCCCCATTTGAGAGATTCGCCCTCTCTATTTGTCCTGTTTACTATCATCATTTAAAGTGAAAGTAAAAGATAATCTCAAAATTTTGGGTTGTCCCCAGAAAAGTAAGAGAGGGGGAATCTTCCAATGGGAACACGGGTTCTGGTGAACTGGCGGTCCCGAAGGAATTCCCTTCATTTTCATGGATTTTCTCTCACTTCCTGTTTGGCTATGAGACGGGAATTGAAGGGAAATCTCTGCAGTGGGACATAGATGGTGAAAAAAAAATCTGACGTGTTGTAACTTTCCCTTAGTCTATCCAAAATTGAAAAAGTTTTTGTCTATAGTTCTACTTGAGAATGTTACCCCATCTTTTCATATTCCTGATATGTGTCTGTCTGTACCATGTACTTGCGTTAAGAAGTATCCTGTTCTTTTTATTTCTTCCTTTGTGTGAAACACCTTGTGATCCTGCCAGCTCCCCTGCATTTTTATTTCAAACTGACCACGCTAGACTTGACAGCACATCCATCTCAGCATAGTCTGTTTTCTGGACGTGCTGGGAGAACAGCCTGCCTGTCCTCCAATGGTAAGACTTGTGCCGACATGCCTCCCTACACAGCTAATCACTGGAAAGATGTCGTTAATCACAGTGTGCTGTTTGTCCACCTCTCCAAGCCCCTTATATTTTTTTTTTCAAGAGGGTAAAGTAATTCAAAGAAAAGTCAGTGCTAGTCACAAATTAAGCAGAAATTTTGTAATAGGGATGATCGAACAGTTCGGGTCGACCATCGGTTCGACCCAAATATTGACTGTTCGAAATTAGGCCGAATTCCGAACTTTTTGCGGAAAAAGTTTGGAATTCGGCAACCAGAACCGACCAAATCGCAATGGGACAGGAACTGGGCTTTAAAAGCCCGTGATTGGACCAGAAACATTAGTAAAAGCCAATTGAGGGGGCAGGAGGATGCTAGGAATGTGATTGGAGTGACTAGGGGGTCCAGAGGCCAATCAGTAGTGAATACGCCCCCCAGTATATGACATAGCCCGCCAAATCTCTAGCACTGTAATACAGGGGCTGTGGAAGAGAGTGGAAGCAGTTCTGTTACTCCTGCTTCAAAAGTGTCATTTAGCAATTATTAGTGTGAGGAAAGGGATATCTAGTGTAGTTAGGGTACTATTTTCCACTATAGTTAGATTCAATAATCTAGTTTCTGTAGGGAAAGTGTTAAGTGTCAGGGTGACCGTAGTGTAGTGTAGGGTGAACTGATTCTGACTGCTATGGCAGGGTGACCAAACTCTTCCATGTCAGGGTGACTGCCATAGAAAAAAGATTGTTTGTCTTAGAATTGCAGTAGAGCAGGGATAGGGCTCCGCTACTTTCACACCTGGGCATTTTTGTTGCAGGCATTTATTGGCTTTTTTGTGGACGTCTTTGGAGGCAGGCATGACATCTGAACTTCTGTGTAGGGGTATATATACACACACACATATATGTATATATATACACATACACACATATAGGTGTGAAAGTAGCGGAACCCTATGCCTGCGCTAATGAAATTATTTGCAGGCATAGGGCTCCGCTCCTATCACACCTATATGTGTGTATGTGTATATATACATATATGTGTGTGTGTATATATACCCCTATACAGAAGTTCAGATGTTATGCCTGCCTCCAAAGACGCCCAAAAAATGCCCAAAAAAACGCCTGCAACAACACACCTGGGCGTTTTTGTTGCAGGCGTTTTTTTGGGCATTTTTTGGGCGTCTTTGGAGGCAGGCATAACATCTGAACTTCTGTATAGGGGTATATATACACACACACATATATATGTATATATACACATACACACATATAGGTGTAAAAGTAGCAGAAACCTATGCCTGCGCTAATGAAATTATTTGCAGGCATGTGGCTCCGCTTGCAACAAAAACACCCAGGTGTGTTGTTGCAGGCGTTTTTTTGGGCATTTTTTGGGCGTCTTTGGAGGCAGGCATGACATCTGAACTTCTGTGTAGGGGTATATATACACATACACACATATAGGTGTGATAGGAGCGGAGCCACATACCTGCAAATAATATCATTAGCGCAGGCATAGGGTTCCGCTACTTTCACACCTATATGTGTATATGTGTATATATACCCCTACACAGAAGTTCAGATGTCATGCCTGCCTCCAAAGACGTCCACAAAAAAGCCAAATAAACGCCTGCAACAAAAACGGCCAGGTGTGAAAGTAGCGGAGCCCTATCCCTGCTCTACTGCACTTCTAAGACAAACAATCTTTTTTTTTTTTTTTCTGGTTCTGGACATGCTACAGAGCTGAAACTTCACAGCTACACTTTTAGACCCCCCCCAGACACTAAATCCAAAGAAATCTCATTTTTTTTTTTCAATCATTTTTTCAATAATTGGCTCTCTTTTAAAAACGACAATTTTTAAGAACTTTTTTTGTGTGATTAATTGTCCCTGGGGCATGACCCAGGACCCTAGGCACTTTTTAGGGGCATTTATTGGGTTTTAGGGCTTCAAAATTGTGTTTTTTGATTACCGAAGTTCGGGTCCCATTGATTTCAATGGGGTTCTGGAATCCGGACACGAACTTTCGGGAAGTTAGGGTGTTCTGGTCGAACCAAACTTTTCAAAAGTTCGATCATCCCTATTTTGTAAATGCTATGTACTAATAAGCCTAAAGGTTGACTCTCACTTTTCCAGCACAGCCCCACAGCATGGCAGGGCAAAATGCATTGTCTCCTGTGTGCCTGGTTCACATGACTATGTTGCAGTGGTGTGCGGGCACGGTTTGGCATAAAAAAGCACTGCATGCACTACTGCATTACAATGCAGTGCCTTGTGTGAAAGGACCCTTTATAATGTCTGTTAATCTGTCTGTCCATCCTATCCTAACCATCCAAATGTCTATCCTAACCATTTTCCTTTCGGACTGATACTGATTACTAATGGTCAAAGAATCAACAATAGCTCTCCAATTTTTAATCCATGAAATGCTTTCTTCTCCCCCCCCCCCCCCATTTTTTTTTTTTATTGATCTCCGGACAAAATACAGCAGTACTAATCTGAAATTACTCCTCTCATACCAGAATCTATCACAAACTGCATTGTGGAATCTAAGTCAAGATCATTTATTGCCATGGTTACTAGCCACAGTGAATAGCTGTATTATTGTGGAAATATAATGTTTTTTTATTGGCTAGGATAACACGGTAAAATTCTAAAGACTAAACCTTTACATCTATAACTTGGTGCAAAAGGTTAACATAGGAGATATGCGCCAGAATTTTTTTCTATTTAACTAGGTTGCATTCGTAAGCATGTCATACTAGGTTTAGGTATTGCAGATCAGTTTATTTCCTGCTAAGAATCTTATGATGAATGGCAGAGGAGCCTGTTGCTTAGTCCTGCTTTCCATTTCAGCACTAGTTAGGGGTGTGCTTGCCATCCAATTAGATTAGAAAATACATCCGGTATGCAGAGGCTGTTCAAAATACTGTTGGAGCTTTCTTTTGATGGTAATTGATCACCTCCGTGGTTTTTATTTTTTGCACTATAAACAAAAAAAAAAGACAATAATAGACAATACTTTCTGCTATAAAAGGCATCCAATTAAAAAAATCCTAATTTCTTCATCAATTTAGGTCAATTTGTATTCTGCTACATAATTTTAGTAAAAAAAAAAAATCCCAATAGGCGAATATTGATTGGTTTGCGCAAAAGTTATAGCGTCTACAACTATAGAATATTTTTATTTTTTTACTGGTTTTGGCAGCGATTAGCGACTTAAAGCGGGACTGCGATATTGCGGTGGACAAATCTTACAATTACACTTTTGACACACTTTGGGGTCTAGTGACACTAATAGTGATCAGTGCTAAAAAATATGCAGTATCATTGTACTAATGACAATGGCTGGGAACGGGTTAACATCAGGGGTGATCAAAGGGTTAACAGTGTGCCTAGCTTGTGTTTTACTACAGTGGGGAAGGTGCTTGTACTAGGGGAAGGCATGGATCAGTGCCCCTGCTTTGCAGAGACACATAAACTATGCCTTTGTACTCATAGAAAGGCGATCTGCCTTGTTTACATTGGCAGATAACAATGTGGCATAGAGTGTATACAACCAACACAATAAATCATATAATGATACTGAACCACACAGTGGTGATAAAAAACATAAAAAATAAATGCATCAAAAGTCCATTTAAAAAAGCAATCTCTCAAAAGAATGCATAAGTGTGATAACACACAAGGAGTCTTTTAAAGAAAGCAGTGTCTTCCAATTGGACCGATGTGAGACGACAAATCAGTGACACAAACCTGAATAAGATGGCCCCTTACCGACTGGTAACAAGAGCTAGGTGCAATGAAATATAACCTCCACTCGTGCACAAAACTTGTCTGGTGTCACCCAAGTGGTATGCATGGCTTCTTACTAGAATTCTAAAGAGGGTAGGCCTGGAACCTCTGTTGGTATATGGGTAGTGTGGACAGTATCCAAAGTCAGCTTCCTACCATAAGGTATAGGTGTCTATCCCTTCCAATGTTCTACTTTCTGTTTACTGCTGTACTATCAGGACGGCAGTAAACTGGAAGTAGAACTTCCTCTTCTCTTCCGGGATCCTGACCTGGAAGTTCTCTTCACTGGAAAAAAAAAAATATATATATATATATATATATATATATATATTATTTTTTTTAGTGTGTTTCACATATTGCATGAGACTGTTTGCCAATGTTACCATCGGAACTCAATTTTTAAGATTGATATGAATGAAGGTTTATTGGGATGACCGTGGTATACAAGAAGTAATAGTACTCTTCACTTCCGGGTCCCGCCACAGTGCTGACAGGAAGTTCTTATTATTGAGAGTATAATTATATTGTAAGTGATGGCGCGTGCTTCTGCTCCAGTCCCAGCTGACGCCTAGTAAGGAGAAACGCGTCGGGGGGAAGCCACCACGCTATCACGCCACGTGGACCGCACTGCAGGCGGCCACATTCTGCTACAGGAACCTATTGCCTTATCCATTTGATGCCATGTAAGTGCAATATGACATTTAAATAAAGTGTTTAAATAAGGGTAACACACTATTGGCCATTTTTCTTTTCCACTTTGGGGGAGCTTCGTTTGAGACAGCTATATCCAGCCTCGGTCCTTAGAGAGTGATACGCTCCTGGGAAGGGATAGACACCTATACCTTATGGTCGGAAGCTGACTTTGGATACTGTCCACACTACCCATATACTAGCAAAGGTTCCAGGCCTACCCTCTTTAGAATACTTGTAAGAAGCCACGCATACCACTTGGTTGACACCAGACCAGACAAGTTTTGTGCACGAGTGGAGGTTATATTTCATTGCACCTAGCTCTTGTTACCAGTCGGTAAGGGGCCATCTTATTTACGTTTGTGTCACTGATTTGTCATCTCACATCTGTCCAATTGGAAGACACTTCTTTCTTTAAAAGACTCTTTGTTTGTTTTCACGCTTATGCATTCTTTTGAGAGATTGCTTTTTTAAATGGACTTTTGATGCATTTATTTTTTATGTTTTTTATCACCACTGTGTGGTTCAGTATCATTATATGATTTATTGTGTTGGTTGTATAAACTCTATGCCACATTTTAAGCGCACTATTTCATCTTTTCACTGTTATTTTCACCTTTACTAGTGCAGCTGCATCTAATTTTGGTTAGCGCACCCTTATTCATCTTTACATTGGCAGATTGCCATTCTGCCACTGAAGCATCAGCGAATATTGAGTCCGCTATACCTGCCGATATGCTCTTGCTGTGTATATTCAGTTGCAGTGGGGGGTGTGCGCCCCAGACCCGGAAGTGCAGGATCACGTGATCCTGCGCAGCAGAGCTGTCTTGCTGCGTATATGTGAATTGTACGGTCAGAAAGTGGTTAAGGTTTCTGTGACAGTGTCTGTATTTGTTCACACATTCTGTCCACACCTACCAGGTAGAGGAAGTTTCACCAGAATTCTTCATGGAATGTCTCCTTTATGAATGCTCACTCATGGGAAGCAAAGAAACATCATTCTGTCCTTTTTTTTTTTTTTTTTCAGTCCTTGTTTTGCCTTTTCTTCTCTTTTCTGTAAGCATACTTTAATGTACTAAACAAATGTATTGGTTTGGGACATGGCTTAAAGAGGAGCTTCAGTCAGATGTGTCAAAATGTAAAGTCAGTAGCTAGAAACATTGTAGCTGCTGACTTTTAATAAACAGACACTTACCTGTCCAAAAATCCAGAATGTTCTTTGGGTCCCTGCTGCCGTCCTCTAAACTGTGGGCAACAGGCTGTGACTGCGTATGGCTTCACACCCGTCTGCTCCCTGCCCATGCGCAAGCCGCTCTGCACTTTGTGACATGTCCCAGAAGACTGAGGGCAGGGAGGAGCTCCGATGATCTGAGAGGAAGTGGGAGCTGGTACCTGTAAAACTAGGTATCTTCCCCCCCCCCCAAAAAAAAATCCAGGATGAGGAAAAGCAGGACTTACCTTTTGGGTGAAGTTCCACTTTAATCACACAGACAGTACTTAAAAGCGTACTTTGGATGGTAGAATGCAATCACTGTTGACTTAAGGTAAAGTACATCGGGGGGGAGTTTGTCACATTTAAAGAAGCCAGAATCTGGAGCAGTTGTGCATGGCAACCATTCAGCTTCCATCTACATCTTGTTCATTTAATCTTTAAAATGAAAGAAGCTGATTGGTGGCCATTCACAACTGCCTCAGATTCCAGATGCTCCAGATTTGATTTATACCCCCTTAGTGAATTTTCAAAAGCACATAATTTAAATGGGTAGTGTATTTTTAATGCAACTCGTTTAATTTTTACTTTTTCTTGCATGTTTTAATATTTTAGTAAAGAAGTATAGCCAAAGCTTTTTTTGGCTGCACTTCCCCTATGGATCACAGCAGTGCAGTTCGTTCTGCACGAATGTGACCCATTTCCAGCTGACAGCAGGCTGAAAGCTGGTCCAGGCTCTGAAATAATCCTGGTCTGCGAGTCTAAGCCAGCCACTCCTGCCTCCTCCACAGACCAGAACTCCAGTGAGCACTGGAGGGGCAGAGGAGAATGCCATTGACTGACAGTCACAAGATCTGTGAAGCCTGAAGACCAAGAACTGAGTGATTAAAAAAAAAAAAAAAATTCAGCCGCAGAGCTCTTCCTTCTTCCTGTTTCCATGTAATCTGGAATTGTAGTTTAGAGGCCTGATCTATAATAAAATATCAGTGCAGCACTAATGCATAAAATATGAAAAAAATAAATAACAAATGCAAAGGATAGTTCAAGGAAGACACACAACAGTCCCAATGGGTGATGAGTGGTGCTTAGGAGTAGATAACTTGTAGGCAACACAGTGCCAAAATCCTCCACCACAGGTAGCTCATGCCGCTCACCTTATTGATAGACCCCTGAATCAACAGGTGGGTTCAAACATGCTTTTCCCCTCCGGGGTACTCAGTATAAAAAAAGGGGGTATCTCCTACACATATCCACCACAATGCAGAAGTATCCAGAGAGCTTGCAAAACCAGAAGGGACCTATCTGTCCCTCAATGGTTTCCGATCCCAAACTCCTCAGCGATAATCATTTAAGAAAGTGTGTGTGTTTTTATATATATATATATATATATATATATATATATATATATATATATATATAATGTGTGTATGAATGTGAGTTAGGGACCTTAGATTGTACGCTCCTTGAGGGCAGGGACTGATGTGAATGTGCAATGTATATGTAAAGCGTTGCGTAAATTGGCAGCACTATACAAGTACCTGAAATAAATATATATAATGAGCACCATGGGACCTTCTAAGCAGTTGTCTAGAAAACTGAAACTGAAAATAGTTGACGCTCACAAGGCTGGAGAAGGCTATAAGAAGATGGCAAAGCGTTTTCAGATGTCAATATCCTCTGTTTGGAATGTAATTAAGAAATGGCAGTCATCAGGAACAGTGGAAGTTAAAGCAAGATTTGGAAGACCAAGAAAAATATCAGACAGAACAGCTCGCAGGATTGTGATAAAAACAATTCAAAACCCACGTTTGACTGCACGATCCCTCCAGAAAGATCTGGCAGACACTGGAGTTGTGGAAAACTATTCCACTATAAAGAGATACTTGTACAAATATGGTCTTCATGGAAGAGTCATCAGAAGAAAACCTCTTCTACGTACCCAAAAAAATCAGCATTTGAACTTTGCAAATGAACATATAGACAAGCCTAATGCATTTTGGAAACAAGTTCTGTGGGCCGATGAGGTTAAAATTGAACTTTTTGGCCGGAATGAGCAAAGGTACGTTTGGAGAAGAAGGGGCACAGAATTTAATGAAAAGAACCTCTGTCCAACTGTTAAGCATGGGGGTGGATCAATCATGCTTTGGGGTTGTATTGCAGCCATTGGCACAGGGTACATCTCACGAGTAGAAGGAAAAATGGATTCAATAAAATTTCAGCAAATTTTGGATGGTAACTTGATGCCATTTGTGAAAAAGCTGAAGTTAAAGAGAGGATGGCTTCTACAAATGGATATTGATCATAAACACACCTCGAAATCCACGGGGAATTACATCAAGAGATACTTGTACAAATATGGTCTTCATGGAAGAGTCATCAGAAGAAAACCTTTTGGATGGTAACTTGATGCCATTTGTGAAAAAGCTGAAGTTAAAGAGAGGATGGCTTCTACAAATGGATATTGATCCTAAACACACCTCGAAATCCACGGGGAATTACATCAAGAGGCTTAAACTGAAGGTTTTGCCATGGCCTTCACAATCTCCTGACCTCAACATAATTGAAAATCTATAGCTAGACCTTAAAAGAGCAGTTCGTGACAGACAGCCCAGAAATCTCAAAGAACTGGAAGACTTTTGTAAGGAAGAATGGGCAAAGATATCTCAAACAAGAATTGAAAGACTCTTGGCTGGCTACAAAAAGCTTTTACAAGCTGTGATACTTGCCAAAGGGGGCAGTACAAGATAATAACTCTGCAGGATGCCCAAACTTTTGCAGACGACGTTTTTTGTTTTCTGTTATTTTGAAAGTGTAAATGATGGAAATAAAATCTAACTTTTGTTGACATATTATAAGAATGTCTAATCTATAATTTGATGCATTTTTGGAGATTTTTCCATCTTTCCTTGGCTTCTTTATGTACATTAATACAAATTTTTACCTGGGGTGCCCAAACTTTCGATCCCCACTGTATATAGATATATATATATATATACATATATATATACATAATGCTCTCTGCTAAAAAAAACTTCTCGTTTATTAGGCCCAAGAATAACATTTAACTTACAAAAATAGCACTGTGACCCAGTGCTCAGTGTACACAGCAGATCACAATACCAGTGACTAGCGCACAACTCACTCCTGGATGACTGCAGGTGCCGTCACCTGACTCCTCCCTTCCTCCGTACGCGTTACGTCCCATCGGCGCTGCACCAATATTTTATTATGGACTGTTTGGGATTTGATAATTTGACCCCGAGTGCATAGCTGCTTTATTGTTCTTTCAAGTTCTGTTTTGAGCTGTTTGGCTTTTTGTACATTTAGAGGCCTGACTCTACATGTCAATTTTTAATGCATTTCCAAATATGCCTGCACCAGAAGGGGAGGGATGGTAACAAGATCTCACTGTTGGGAAAAAAAATTAGGTAATGCTTTCTCCTCCCTTTAATTAAGAAACTAACCATCCAACCAGGACTGAGCTAAATACCCTGACGGCATCATTAATTTCATACATACTGGAAGCCGTGGTGGGTTTTAAGATCATGACTATGAAGGGGGATCAATTTCTATGCAATACAGAATGGGTTTTAACCTAATGTGGCCCCTTTACTGATTTATTTTTTTAATTTAAAGGTGACCTAACCCTTTGAGATATTAACCACACAGGCAGTATATTGTTTTCAGAGTCAGCTGACTGTAAAGCAGAACAATTGTGTAGCACTTCAAATCAGGAAGCAGAACCTAAATATAATGAGCAAAATAAACACATAAGCTTGTGAGAATGTAAGCTATCTTTTTGCATATAATCCATTTAAGTAAGTCATATCTCTGTATATTTTTTTTTTCTAAAAATCTTTTTATAGTTCAGGAATAGGACACTGCTTTCTACCTAAAGTGCTACTAAACCCATGAGCCTGCATTCACTATATTTGGTCTCCTACAGTACACAGAACATATAAATGCAATAATTTGAGTAAATACTGCTAAATACCTTTTCTCATCAGCAGTATATGGCAGTCTTGTGACTTCTGTCAGTGCCTGGTTAAAGCTTGAAGGAGGAGTTTTCATACTGCACTGGCTGTCCTATCAGGATACAGGACCCTTGACAATCTGTCTGGCCCTGTGCTGATCACATGCACTTTCCCAAGAAAAAACCTTTCCAGCAATACACACCATACTGAATGTGTGCAGCCTGACTCCATTTACTCGGTCTTATCCAGACCTATTTTGGAGTCAGTGGAAGAAGAGGAGGATCTGTGCATACAGGATCAAGCAGCTTTTTTTTACATAATGCAAAGGATTAACCCTGTATGTTCCACAGTGAGTATAACAAGCCTGCTTTACTACATATACAGACTGATTTTACTGTTGTGGGTTTAGTAACACTTTAATAGTCCTGCTTTTCTGTTCCTCCCGGACAATGCAGGTCTTTTATTTTGCTCAGAAAGTTTTAACTAAGTGATGCTAAATACTATATTGTGCCAATTTAGCCTGTTATACCAAGAACAACTCAAATGTTCATACCTCAACTTTGATTTAGATATTTTTTATGGCATTTACTAACCAAGATGTGTCTTCATTAGGTTATGATTTCTGCTCAGATGGACATAATTGTGTGGAATATTCAGTCTGCAAAAACCTGGTCGACAAAAGTGTCTGCATCTGCCGTGATGGTTTCCGGTCTCTTAGAGAAGACAATGCCTACTGTGAAGGTACAGTTGCTGCATGCTAACATAATACATGTATAATGATTGCCGTGGTGCAAACTGCACTGATGTACTGTACAGTAACCCTTATCAACCAATCAAAAATCTGCCACATTAAGTCTTGCTATGCTATGCTATGACCATATTGCTATGGGCGGGTGCAAATTAAAAAAACGCTTTATTAAAAAAAATGCCTCTACTTTACGGACTTGAACTGTAAAGTTTAAACTTTCATAAAACATTAAGTGCTTATTTAGAAACTTCAGTGTATTGGGTGTTCATATTATTCATTGGAATTGCTTAAAATGTTGCACATTCATTTTTTCATTTTTCATTTTAAAAGGATATTTAATTGCAGGAATAGAATACTACATACCTAATAGAAGGAAATAATTAATTGCATGTGGTATTTAAGTAGGGATTGAGGCATGTGGTAATGATGGAATGTGTACTGTTTAAGGAATGGGGTCCCCCCCCCCAAAATCCCTACTAGACTCTTATCCGTGCATGCAGCCCAGCAGGTCAGGAAAGAGAGGGGACAGGTAAGCGCCCCCCCCTCTCTCCTGAACCATACCAGGCCACATGCCCTCAATATAGGGAGTGCTTATCCCCATGCAGTATTTTAGTAGTAGTTTTTTGTGAATGCCAAAAATCTTTTGGAAAAACACGGAGGGAAGGGAAAGAGGAAAAAGAAGGGAATTTAAGGTAATAGCAAAAGAAGATGTTATATTATACATTAAGATGGAAAAGTATGAGTTATTGAAAAAGCTATGTATATTTTTGCAAATTCCTGAATAAAAAGTTGATATTTACCACATTTTCTAAGCTGTTCCATATCGCTTCATGAATGGGGCCTAATGTTCCAACCCTTGTCTCACCCTTTTCCTCTGCTTTCTTTTTTGTTTTACATTTTTTTTTTATGCTGTTTGGGCAAGTACACTCCCCTTGTTTCTTGCTGTACTAATACTATGGAACTTTCAGTAAATGTGACAGCTATAAAAAAAAGGAATAATGCAAGAGTCTTTTTTTTTTTTTTAAATATCACTGGAGATTTGTTGTTACACATTTAAAGGCAATAAAAGTGTAAATGCTGTATATCAAAGAAAACATTTAAAATACAAAAAATCACACACACACAATAGACAAAGTAATATTCATGGTGCTTGCTATAACAATGCTGTATCATGTTGAGAGCAGTATTGACAATGAGGTGCAAAGCTCAGTTTGAAAGGGCTTCAGCAATTTTTTTTTATTTTTTCCCACTCAAAAAAAATAAAAATAAAGGTATAGTAAAATTCTGCTTAATTTGAACATAACACGGAACCCCACTGAAGTCTATGGAAGTTGAATCATATTTCTTCTGTTTTTTTTCAAGGCCAGTTTGCATTTGTTTTTTTATTAAAATCATGACATGGGTAGCTGGAATATGGGGAAAATGTATCAATGCAAAACGTTTAAAAAACCAATCAGCAGGGAACAGTTTTTTTTGGTTTTTTTTTTCACTAATAGACCTACTATTAGAGAGCAATTAATGATTTTCCAGCTATTAAAACTTAGGGATATTAAAAAATCGACTTCCCACCTTTCTGATAAACTTGGTATGTTAAACAGCAGGACAATGGTCAACCTTGTAAATAACATTTGTGGTATATTTGGTTCCCCAGTGCATTTAGTGTTTTTATAGGGTTCTTGCGGTTTGTGAAATGTTAACCTAATTATGCATAGTAATCTGTAGTCAACAGTAGATAACTGTACAGTGCATGTCAATGAGTCAAAGTATTGATTTGTGGACAAAAATTTTGTAAATACAAAATATAATGGCTTTAGGCTCCATTCACATGTCAGCGTATGGATCGCGGCCTCTATTCCGCCCGCGATCCGGAGATTATTGCAAATCGCGGGACGCCTGTGCGTTGCCCGTGATTTGCAATAGCCCCCCAAACGCTGAGCGATGTTGCTGCGATTTCCGCCTGCGGAATCGCGGTAACATCGCGCAAAAAAAATCGCGGGACGCAATACACTCCAAAGAAGCTCTTGTACTTTTTTGGGCGTAATGCGTCCCGCGATTTTTTTGTGCGCAATGTTACGGCGATTCGGCAGGCGGAAATTGCGGCAACATCGCTCAGCGTTTGGGGGGCTATTGCAAATCACGGGCAACGCACAGGCGTCCCGCGATTTGCAATAATCTCCGGATCGCGGGTGGAATCGCGCCGCGATTCATACGCTGACATGTGAACGGAGCCTAAGGTTCTTTTTATTTACTTTTTTTTAAGTTTGTGTTTAAACAGAGGCTTTGTGTAAATGGACCTTTATAGGGACATCTATTTTGATAATTGTAAAGAGTTCTGTAGGACATTTTGCACACGGCACACAGATGTAGAAGCCCATTTCGGTAGCAGGGACCATCACATAAATGATCACAAGATTGCGGTATGGATGGGGAACTTCTTATGACTGAAAGAGGCTGGAATGGGGGATTTACATTCATGCAAAAAATTCAGATTTGGACTTTGGTCCAAATATGGACAGGAATTTAATATCCCTCTGACAATAAAATCCTCTAAATAAAATCAAGGGGGATATCCTGCGCTTAAATAGTGAATAAAAAAGTATATGATAAATTAACATAAAACAAGGTAGCAGCTAGAACACTGGATTCGTAGTAATCCCATTCATATTGTGTGTCAAGTAGTGCAGCGCTATGAACAGCAAAATTAATTGTGCTTAAAAAGTTAATAAATTAATATACAATTGACAACAAGGCAATATAATAAAATAAATCAATTGCACTAAAACAAAAGTCCATTCGGCATATATAGATGGTGGAGAGTCCACTAGAGGGTGAAGATCCCAAGATGTGAAAGAGCAATGGAAATAAAACAGTCACCCGTGCGGATAGGCAAGATGGCAGCTTACCGCAATGAGTGGGCCTCCAAATTAATGGATGGGCCACTAAGAGCATAAGGTAATAACTCCTATGGACTGGGTTCTCTCCTCTGCATGAACGGACCAAGTATCACTAGACTGCATCAAACCCTCACTCGCTCATAGATCCAGACACGACTCCAATATGTATGGCAATATGTGGAGGATAAAAGCAGTCATAGCGTAATCCCGTTTGGCGGTATAAAAACAGCTTTATTCAAGGTTCTACTTACATGGCAGTAGATCAACACAAGCGAATAACACATAAAAAGCGGCGTCCCGCTATGATCATTACAAAGCCGGCGTCTTGGGGGCGTGGCAAGCGCGATGTCCGGAACCTCCCGACCGGTTTCGTCAGAGTGACGTCGTCAGGGGCGTGGTTACCGGACATCGCGGTCACGCCTTACAAATACCCCATACAAGAATCACATCCGGAACTTCGTCTAATCACGGACGAGAAGGGCGGAAGTGACGAATCTGACCCTTGGCCATTAAGGGCGGAAGTGCACTTATAAAAACAATAGCGTCGAGGAGGACATAGAATTCAAAACGGAATACTTAATTAGCCATCCTCGATCAAGCTAATCAAATAAGGGCAGCAATACTTACTTCGACAGATAATATAAAAAATAAACAATAAACATGGTGTTATATGAAAAAAACCAGGATTAAATGCATATATTGATCACCGATGTCAGTAAGCGCCATCTAGTGGCCAAATAGTATATAGTCAAAAAAAACAAATACATTTGACTTGATGGAAAAAGAGAAAAAATATTAATAAGGCCAAAAGGCAGATTGCAGCACTTTTCCCTTATAGTACATAACTCTACATATCAGCCTGACAATGGTCTCTAGCAGGTCAGCAAAAGCAAGAGATATAAAAACTTAAAAAAAGATTTTACCACATAGTAACAAAAAAAATGAAGAATTCATATTCATACATGAATGTTGAGTGGGATAGAGCATGATTATACTTTTCCCATCTCAGCAGCAATTAACTGTTATTGATAAAACTGTTAATGTCCCACTCAACATTCAAACCATGAGGGACATAGGTTTTCAAAATATAAATCCACCGCGTCTCAGCGCGGGATAACTCCCTTTTAGCATTTGCCCCTCGCCAATTTGGAGTGAATTTGTCAAAAGCCACAAAAAGCGTATTACGGGGGTCTTTATGTCGGCAGTGGTCAAAATGTTTCGACACGCTATGGCCAGGGAACGCTTTACGTATATTTGCCACATGTTCCCCCATACGGATTTGCATGTTTCTCAGGGTTCGTCCAATGTATTGTTTCCCGCATTTACATTGAAGTAGATACACTACATTTTGTGTTGAACAAGTTATGAAGGATTTAATTGGATACTCTCTCCCGGTGACATGGGACCTGATTTTCTCAATTTTTCTACCTTTAAACACATTAAGAGCACAGATGTTGCATCTCTTACACGGGTAGAACCCTTTTAGCTCCGGGAGGAACATGGGCCGCTCCGGTCTTTCTATAACATTGTGGGCCACCTGGTGTCGTAGTGATGGAGCCCCTCTAAAAATGACATTAGGTCGGTCTGGAAGGGCCGGACCTAGTACTCTGTCATTTTTGATGACAGACCAATGTTTCTGCATGATTCTCTTGACCTCATAATGTTGTGTACTAAAAGAGGTCACAAAACAATTTTTGAAAGGTCGATTATCGTTGTTTCTAATACGTGGGGCAAGTAAAACAGACCTATCCATGTCCGCCACTTCCCTGATGGTCTTATCTAGGGAATCGGCCTGGTAACCCTTATCCAGAAATTTGTTCTTAAGCTGTGAGGCTTGTGTAAGAAAAATATCCAAATGAGTACAATTCCGTCGCAGCCTCATGAATTGTCCTTTTGGGACAGCCTGTAACCATGATTTGTGGTGACAGCTGTCCACTGGGATGAAGCTATTGCGATCGGTTTGTTTAAAGAAGGTGGAAGTGACCAACCTATCCTCCTCGACCACCAGATTTAAATCTAGAAAATTAATACTGGTTGTACTACTGGTACAGTCAAGTTTGATACCTCTATTGTTCTCATTTAGTGTGGACATGAACAGGTCAAGGGAACATTGGTCACCATCCCAAAGGAGGAGGATGTCGTCCATGTATCAAACTTGACTGTACCAGTAGTACAACCAGTATTAATTTTCTAGATTTAAATCTGGTGGTCGAGGAGGATAGGTTGGTCACTTCCACCTTCTTTAAACAAACCGATCGCAATAGCTTCATCCCAGTGGACAGCTGTCACCACAAATCATGGTTACAGGCTGTCCCAAAAGGACAATTCATGAGGCTGCGACGGAATTGTACTCATTTGGATATTTTTCTTACACAAGCCTCACAGCTTAAGAACAAATTTCTGGATAAGGGTTACCAGGCCGATTCCCTAGATAAGACCATCAGGGAAGTGGCGGACATGGATAGGTCTGTTTTACTTGCCCCACGTATTAGAAACAACGATAATCGACCTTTCAAAAATTGTTTTGTGACCTCTTTTAGTACACAACATTATGAGGTCAAGAGAATCATGCAGAAACATTGGTCTGTCATCAAAAATGACAGAGTACTAGGTCCGGCCCTTCCAGACCGACCTAATGTCATTTTTAGAGGGGCTCCATCACTACGACACCAGGTGGCCCACAATGTTATAGAAAGACCGGAGCGGCCCATGTTCCTCCCGGAGCTAAAAGGGTTCTACCCGTGTAAGAGATGCAACATCTGTGCTCTTAATGTGTTTAAAGGTAGAAAAATTGAGAAAATCAGGTCCCATGTCACCGGGAGAGAGTATCCAATTAAATCCTTCATAACTTGTTCAACACAAAATGTAGTGTATCTACTTCAATGTAAATGCGGGAAACAATACATTGGACGAACCCTGAGAAACATGCAAATCCGTATGGGGGAACATGTGGCAAATATACGTAAAGCGTTCCCTGGCCATAGCGTGTCGAAACATTTTGACCACTGCCGACATAAAGACCCCCGTAATACGCTTTTTGTGGCTTTTGACAAATTCACTCCAAATTGGCGAGGGGCAAATGCTAAAAGGGAGTTATCCCGCGCTGAGACGCGGTGGATTTATATTTTGAAAACCTATGTCCCTCATGGTTTGAATGTTGAGTGGGACATTAACAGTTTTATCAATAACAGTTAATTGCTGCTGAGATGGGAAAAGTATAATCATGCTCTATCCCACTCAACATTCATGTATGAATATGAATTCTTCATTTTTTTTGTTACTATGTGGTAAAATCTTTTTTTAAGTTTTTATATCTCTTGCTTTTGCTGACCTGCTAGAGACCATTGTCAGGCTGATATGTAGAGTTATGTACTATAAGGGAAAAGTGCTGCAATCTGCCTTTTGGCCTTATTAATATTTTTTCTCTTTTTCCATCAAGTCAAATGTATTTGTTTTTTTTTTGACTATATACTATTTGGCCACTAGATGGCGCTTACTGACATCGGTGATCAATATATGCATTTAATCCTGTTTTTTTTCATATAACACCATGTTTATTGTTTATTTTTTATATTATCTGTCGAAGTAAGTATTGCTGCCCTTATTTGATTAGCTTGATCGAGGATGGCTAATTAAGTATTCCGTTTTGAATTCTATGTCCTCCTCGACGCTATTGTTTTTATAAGTGCACTTCCGCCCTTAATGGCCAAGGGTCAGATTCGTCACTTCCGCCCTTCTCGTCCGTGATTAGACGAAGTTCCGGATGTGATTCTTGTATGGGGTATTTGTAAGGCGTGACCGCGATGTCCGGTAACCACGCCCCTGACGACGTCACTCTGACGAAACCGGTCGGGAGGTTCCGGACATCGCGCTTGCCACGCCCCCAAGACGCCGGCTTTGTAATGATCATAGCGGGACGCCGCTTTTTATGTGTTATTCGCTTGTGTTGATCTACTGCCATGTAAGTAGAACCTTGAATAAAGCTGTTTTTATACCGCCAAACGGGATTACGCTATGACTGCTTTTATCCTCCACATATTGCCATACATATTGGAGTCGTGTCTGGATCTATGAGCGAGTGAGGGTTTGATGCAGTCTAGTGATACTTGGTCCGTTCATGCAGAGGAGAGAACCCAGTCCATAGGAGTTATTACCTTATGCTCTTAGTGGCCCATCCATTAATTTGGAGGCCCACTCATTGCGGTAAGCTGCCATCTTGCCTATCCGCACGGGTGACTGTTTTATTTCCATTGCTCTTTCACATCTTGGGATCTTCACCCTCTAGTGGACTCTCCACCATCTATATATGCCGAATGGACTTTTGTTTTAGTGCAATTGATTTATTTTATTATATTGCCTTGTTGTCAATTGTATATTAATTTATTAACTTTTTAAGCACAATTAATTTTGCTGTTCATAGCGCTGCACTACTTGACACACAATAAAATCCTCTAAACAAAGGGTATTGACTTTTGTCCTTGAAGCAATGAAATTTCCCTAGTTTTATCTCTTTAATTACCTCCATAATACTTTTAAACTCTGATTTCTTAACTTTCACACTAAAGTGTGTGAAGAAAAAAGTATCCGTGTTCTTTAAATAGTTGTATTTTATTGTTCCTCGTAACTCTGCAGAGAAATGTGTGTTTCAGAACCAATCTCAGAATCTTTTAAAGCATGAAGAAGGTATCTAAAGAATCCCAAAAGCCTGCATCTTTAATGACTTAAGTTAGTCAATCAAGGACATCACCTAAACCTTTTGCATTAATCAATGCCAAACCTTGTACGGTTCTCTACTAATAACCTAGTGCATACAGTAAATTCACAGAAAATGCGTATTCTAAAGAGTTAAATATTTTTGTTTTTGGGAATAGATGTCCTTTAAAGTGGTTGTAAACCCCACTCATGAAATACATTCTATCTATAGTGTTTACTTCTCTCTCTCCAAAGCTCTAAATGCAATTTCTCTCTGGTGCTTTGTTCTTTTGTTATCAGCAAAAGTCACTTCTGAGAAGTTCTCTAAAATAACATGAGCTTAAAATTTGTGTCGGGGAGGTAGCTTAGAGGGAGATGAACAGGGAGCTTGTCTATTCAGAATGCAGTTGTGCATTTTCCTTTGTTCCTCTGCATATGTGGAGGGGGGGGGGGTGTCCCTCTACCTCCAAAGTCCAGTCTCCGCACCCATCCCTAAGTACTTCTGAAAGATGAAGAAAAGTTTTTAACACAATCTGCACTTTTCAAAGGGCGTAGAAAGGGGAAGACCGCAGATATACAAGTAAAACATATGTAGGAGGATTTGTTTCATCTCTGTGCATCATCTGAGGCTGTTCACTTCACTGGGTATATGTGAGGGTTTACATCCACTTTCTGTCAACAATGGATATCAGCCAAGTGCTTGGTAATATTTAACATTTATTAATTTTTTTATGCTATTCAAAAAACCTGGGTTAGAATAAAACAGTTTAGATAATAAATAAATATTTATGTTTTACAAAATATTGAGAACAGAAATCAATTTTTTTCACATTTTACATGAAAGATAAGTAATGGGGGGTTTGTTTTCAAATAGACGCTTTGATGATTCCTTGAAGTGGAGAGTTATCAAATATTTTGGGAAAATGAGTTGCTGCCTATTAGGATAGTGTACTCTGGCATGTGTGTGTAATAGAGGCCAGGAGATCAGTGATAGAAATGCATTTATAGAGTCGAGAAATCTTCTACCTTATGCAGGATTTGATGGAAATAATAGTGATTCTGCTACTGTGCTACTAAATGGTGTACTGAAATGTTATATCCATGTTTACTTTGATTGATGGGTCTTTCACAGCAGAGAAATGAGAATGACATTTATAATATCATCTGTGCTTGTATTTCAAAAATGTATTCCAATAATATTTGAAAACAAGTATATGTGATTAAATGTAATGAAATATGACTTGACAGTGACTCTTTAGGATGATTCACAAGTTCTGCAATTGCTGAACAATTTACCAGAGGTAACTGAAGGTGTTTTACCATTAAAGCTTAAAACCCCTTTATGCACATTAAGTGACCTGCATAGCTATTAGACCAGCCCGCATTCCCACTGTGATCATTACTAGATAACATGAGTTTAAGTTCTGTGGCCTGTAATTTGTATTGCATTTGATTACAATGAGCATCGTTATTTCTTTGAGTGACTGGCACATTGTTAGGTGGCCATAGATGTTAAAGGACAGTCGGCTCATTCTTGCACAAATTTATTTATAAACCTATGAGTTTGTATCACAGGTTGCGTGAGCTTGAATATGCCTATGCTGGTGGGAGGGAAGTTAGTGCAGATATTTTAAATGCGGTCTTATATTATGGAGCCGTTATTAACCTAAAGAACTTCCAAGTGATTTGCCTTCCAAAAAGGGTCAGTTCAGGATGTCCTGACGTCTGAAGCGCTTTGCTTATGCCCATAGATATGAGGACCATAGCTCCCAACTGTCCCTGATTTAGAACACAGTCCCCCTGATCCTATTTGCTCCTCATTTGTCCCTCACTTTGGTCTAGCCTATATAGTTTAACCACTTGCCGACCGCCCCACGCAGATTTACTGTGGCAGGGCGGCTCGGCTGCGAATAATCTGGTAGATCTACGTGATTTATGTGCATGCAGTCTCAGCAGCTTGCGTGCCCTGCCGAGACCACGCAGAGGGAGGAGTGGCGGCGATCGCCGCCGACCTCCCACGATCATCACAATAACTGACAGAAGACCCGCCTGCTTATGTAAACAAAGCAGGCGGGTCTTCTGCCACACAGGGAGAGATTTTCAGCTAAGCTGAAACCCCGATCTCTCTGTGCTGTCACAGAACCCTTCCCCCCCACAATCAGTAAACATTATTAGGCATACATTAACCTCTTTGATCACCCCCAGTGTTAACCCCTTCCCTACCAGTGTCATTTATACAGTTTTAGTACATAATATTTAGCACTAATTACTGTATTAATGTCACTGGTCCCCAAAAAGTGTCAAAAATGTCAGTTAGGGGTCTGATCTGTCCGCCGCAATGTCACAGTTTCGCTAAAAAATCCCTGTTTACCGCCATTACTAATAAAAAAATTAAAGAAATTATAAGTCCAAAAATCTATCCCGTAGTTTGTAAATGCTATAACTTTTGCGCAAACCAATTAAAATACGCTTTTTGGGATTTTTTTTTACCAAAAATATGTAGCATAATACAAATTGGCCTTATCTGATATAAAAAAAAAATGTTTTATTTTTTTATTGGGAATGTTTTAGAGCAGAAGGTAAAAAATATTGTTTTTTTTTTTCAAAATGGTCACTCTTTTTTTTGTTTATAGCAAAAATCTAAAAACCAAAGAGGTGATTAAATACCACCAAAATTGTATTTTGGTACAGCGCCGCATGACCGCGCAATTTTTAGTTAAAGTAACGCAGTGCCGAATTGCAAAAAATGGCCTGGTCATTAAGGGGGTAAAAGCTTCCGGAGTTGAAGTGGTTAAATAAATTGCTGCATTGGTAAATTCCAAAAGCCAGTATAAAGAAATGGTAGTGGTAAAAAAGCACTTGTGAGTTTAACCAATCATTTTTTCTTCTAGAATTGTCCTTTTAAGGGGGAGTAACTGGGTGCATACTATGCCTACATACTTAGGTGTCCCTCATTCCTATCTCAGAAAGTTGGGAGGTATGGAGGACTGTTCCCCGATTCAGCCAAAGTCTTGTCCTAATGCTGATCCTTTCCATGACTAAGGACATTTTCTGTAAAGGCTTAATTTTTTAGCATGCTGACACTTAAACTTACAGTCAAGGCCACAGCACTTAGAGGTGTTTCTGCTGGGGAAAAAAAATTAAAAGTAAGCAGCTACAAATACTGTAGCTGTTGACTTTTAATATATAGACACTTACCTGTCCAGGGAAACCAGCAGTGAATCCTGTCTGATTCACAGCCAGTTTCTTACTGCACATGCGCGCTTTCTAATTGGCCCGGTGGCAGAGGAAGGAGTAGGGGGGCCGAACTTCAGAGGGACGGTGCCACGGCTCTGTCTCCCTAAAGTGAAGAAGGGTACCTGTCAAAAACGGGTACCCATCCCCATCCCCCCCCCCCGAAAGGTGCCAAATGTTGCACTGGAGGGGGCGGAAGCAAATGATTGGAAGTTCCACTTTTGGGTGGAACTCTGCTTTAAAACTGATTTTCAGCTTTTAGTGAAATATAAATAGTTTGTTTTGACCCAACTTTGGTGTCAGTGGAAGCTTTGCATTCATTTTTCGAATGCAAGTCTCCTTGTAAAAGGCTTGATTTTTGTCCTGGGTGGAAGTAGGTGCAGCAGGTTTTCCAGGCCTGTGGCCTGATGTGGGTCTGCCATTGGTACCGGTTACCCCTCCAGCAGTGGCGGCCGGTGTACTGAGGGCGCAGGGGCGCTGCCCCCCATCCATGCATCCGGCCCCCTAATCTACATGCAGGGGTGCTGGACGCATGGAGTTCAATGGGGCTTTTTTTTGGCATCACCTGATTAGAGCCAGAGGCTCTAATAGGTCGAGGCAAAGGGTGGACCCGGGGCGCAGAGCAGTGCGTCCCGAGCTCACCCATTGTGTGACAATAGCAAATGAAAATTCGCTATTGTCACACCGATCCACCTCCTGGCCAATCAGGAAGCGCGTCCGATACGTGCTTCCTGATTGGCCGCAAGGAAAACCCCATGCCATTGGCCGAGGAGGAGGCGGGAGCGGGAGGACTGGAGGAGACGCGCCGACGGGACCGAGGAGAGAGAGACTGATGAGAAGCCGCCCACCGCGTTGCTGCTCCAGGTAAGTAAGGGGGCACGCACGCTGATCTCTGCATTGGGGGAATGGTATGCTGGTCACTGCATTGAAGGGGGCATGCACGCTGATCTCTGCATTGGGGGAATGGTATGCTGGTCACTGCATTGGGGGAATGTATGCTGGTCACTGCATTGGGGGCATGTATGTTGGTCACTGCATTGGGGGCATGTATGCTGGTCACTGCATTGGGGCCATGTATGCTGGTCACTGCATTGGGGGAATGTATGCTGGTCACTGCATTGGGGGCATGTATGCTGGTCACTGCATTGGGGGCATGTATGCTGGTCACTGCATTGGGGGCATGTATGCTGGTCACTGCATTGGGGGCATGTATGCTGGTCACTGCATTGGGGGCATGTATGCTGGTCACTGCATTGGGGAATGTATGCTGGTCACTGCATTGGGGGCATGTATGCTGGTCACTGCATTGGGGGCATGTATGCTGGTCACTGCATTGGGGGAATGTATGCTGGTCACTGCACTGGGGGAATGTATGCTGGTCACTGCATTGGGGGAATGTATGCTGGTCACTGCATTGGGGGAATGTATGCTGGTCACTGCATTGGGGGAATGTATGCTGGTCACTGCATTGAAGGGGGCATGTATGCTGGTCTCTGCATTGAAGAGAGCATGTACGCTGGTCTCTGCATTGAAGGGGGCATGTACAGTGGTCACTGCATTGAAAGGGGGCATGTACGCTGGTCACTGCATTGAAAGGGGGCATGTACGCTGGTCACTGCATTGAAGGGGGCATGTACGCTGGTCACTGCATTGAAGGGGGCATGTACGCTGGTCACTGCATTGAAAGGGGGCATGTACGCTGGTCACTGTGCATTGAAGGAGGCATGTACGCTGGTCACTGTGCATTGAAGGGGGCATGTACGCTGGTCACTGTGCATTGAAAGGGGGCACGCTGGTCACTGTGCATTGAAAGGGGGCACGCTGGTCACTGTGCATTGAAAGGGGGCACGCTGGTCTCTTTGCATTGAAATGGGGCACGCTGGTCTCTCTGCATTGAAAGGGGGCACACTATACCTTAATTACTGAAGGCCCCTTTCACACTTTTGAGACCTCAAAAGTCACGCAATTTTTTACAGCGTTTTTTGCCGCAAAGCAATGCCTATTACATTTTTCTGTTTGCGCACCCCCCCCCCCCCCCCCAACAAAAAAAAATTTTGAGCACCAGCCGCCACTGCCCTCCAGCCCTTGTGAGCTGCGGCCCTGGGTGTGAGCACTGAGACATTGACAACTCCGGCATCTTTGTTTTGTGGTTTTATTGTATTTAAGGGGATGGGAGAAGGGAATGAGTGGGATACTCCTTTAGGCTCAACTAGATACACTTGTGGGACTTTTCTGGCAAAAATGCCTATTAGTCTTGATGCCAGCCGACGCTGGATACATTGGGGGAATGTATGCTGGTCACTGCACTGATTTTAAGACATACTTCACTATGGATGTCAATATATCTTTTTGAGCATACTGGGAGCATTGGAGCATTCATGAGGAAGCAGTGGATGCCAGAGATACCTAAATCTCTAATAGTAGATACCAGCATAATTACAAGCCTACAAGACACTAAGGAAATCCAGCACCCCTATTCCAGGGTATATACCAGCTAAAGCGCCTTTTAACCACTTTACCACCGGAGGATTTTGCTGTCTTATGTCCAGGCCACTTTTTGCGATTCGGCACTGTGCGACTTTAACTGACAATTGCGCGGTCATGCAACGCCGTACCCAAACGAAATTTATGTCCTTTTTTTCCCATAAACAGAGCTTTCTTTTGGTGGTATTTGATCACCTCTGCGCTTTTAATTTTTTGCGATATTAATAAAAAAATGCGACATCTTTGAAAAAATAACAATATTTTTCTACTTTGACAGTTAAAAAATATCCAATGTATTCAATTTTTGCCATATATTTAGGCCAAAATGTATTTAGCTACATGTCTTTGACAAAACAATTCTCAATGAGCGTATTTTTAACCGATTTAAGACCGGAAGATTTTACCCCCTTCCTGACCAAGCCGTATTTTGCGATTCGGCACTGCGTTATTTTAACAGACAATTGCGCGGTCGTGCGATACTGTACCCAAATTTAATTTATGTCATTTTTTCCCCACAAATAGAGCTTTCTTTTGGTGGTATTTGATCACCTGTGCGATTTTTTTACTTTTTGCGCTATATCCAAAAAGAGCGACAATTTTGAAAAAAATAACAACATTTTTCACATTTTTTTATATGAAATTCCCCCCCAAAAAAATGTAAAAATCAAAATTTTTTAACTTTTTTTGCCTTTTTTTGTTTTCTGCTACATATTTTTGGTAAAAAAAATTGCAATAAGCGTATTTTGATTGGTTTGCGCAAAAGTTATCGCAGCTACTAACTACGGGAAATTTATGTCATTTTTATTGTTTTTTTTTAAACTAGTAATGGCGGTGATCTGGCGGCGATCTGCGATTTTTTATTTTTGTGGGACTGCGACATTGCGGCAGACAGATTGGACCCTTGACTGACATTTTTGACACTTTTGGGGGTACCAGTGACATTACTACAGTAATCAGTGCTATAAATATGCACTGTTACTGTAAAAATGACACTGGCAGGGAAGGGGTTAATTTTTATTGGTCACAAGGGGAGGAGTCCAGCGACATAGGTCTACGTCGCTGGATGATAACGAGCCACATTGCCGCAGTAGCAGCAATGTGAGCGGTCGTAAAGTGGTTAATGGTGCAATGTGAGGTGAGCGGCCATTGCACTCAAATTGTTTTTGCTCACTTCGGATCACATCACTGGAACTTCCCAAAATTGCTTTTAAAGAGAAATCACTAACTGTCACTTTATTTTATCTGAGCACATGAACTCTTTTTGATCACCAACAGTCACTTCAATATTTGCACAAGGACTTGATTTATTTATATATTTATTCACATAATTCTCTACGTATTTATTCATCTTTTATTGAGAGAAAAAGAGTCAAGATATTTCACCATCGCGGATTTTCAACACTTACCTGCACTCTTTTATATATGAACTATTGATATTTAATTATGGTATGATTTATTCACTATTTATATTATATTTATGAATTTATATATTGGTTTAGGCACTTAGATTTATATTGGAACACGCGGATTCATCACTCTTCATATTTTTATTTACCATCTTCTGATACCATCTTAGTGATTATTTGTTTTTGGATTGGTTTAGTGATCATTTGTTTTTTTGGATTGGAGGCAGATATTCACATTGTCTTGCGACCTTGATCACATGATGCGATAGTTTGGCTGTTTTTATATTGTTATATTTTACTCCAATTGTAGAGGGGAGCTTTTGGTCTTATATGTCCCAGGCTTACTAGTGATAACGCAAGTCAAAACTTTATTGTTCTTATTTCATCCATACGTTTTTATTCAGGATTTTTATGGCATGATGCAGTCAGCTCTCTTAGAGCTTTTGAGATTCCACTCCATTAGCGCCGATTTATTTCTTGCTTAATATTAGTTTTTCAAAAACGCTATTTTTTTTTTTTTTTAAATACACTTAAATGAATTTTAATGCACACAAACACAATATAATACCCAATTGTTTGTTAAAATATAAAACATGGTATTACACGCAGTAAATGGATACCTACTATGCCAAGCTTTAAAATTGTGCACGATCATGGAATGAGGCCAAACTACGGTATTTAAATATATGCATAGGCAATGCTTTAAAAGCCTTTACAGGTTTTACGGTTTAGAGTTCGAGTTCTGGTGCTAGAATTTTTGCTGTCGCTCTGACTTTCCCGGCTATTCCTATACATGTGTGGTGCTGTTTCTGTTTTATGTATGTGTATGGGACCTGCATATGTGTTTGCCCTTGCATGCGAGCGTGGTGGGATGGGGGTGCTTTACATTTTTTTTTTTTCCATTTTATTTATTTTTTTTAACCCTTTTTTACATTTTTTTTTTTTTAAATCACGCGCACATGTAAACATCCCTTGTGAAAAAGATAAGCAGTGACTGGTACTCTTTACTGACACACACCTGGGGTCTATTAGACTGCAGATGTCTCTCCTGCCCTTTAAAAGCATCTGATCACACCAAGATCTGTTTTGAATAGATGCTTTCCCAAGTCAAAAGCGGCTTTGTTTACATCCGGTAAAACCAGACGTGCCAAAATACTCATTGCTTATGGTTTACTATACCATAGAAGTGATTAGGGGTGTTCTAGTCCCTGATCAACTCTGGTAAGCCAACCAAATCGCTGGTTTTAGTTCTAGGCTCCCTGGTGAGATGGGAGAGCCCAGAGAAGGGTGGTGGGGGGCTCCCTCCACCACCTGTAAAAGCAATCAAATGGCTTTTGTCTTTTGCAAAAGATTGCCTTTGCAAAAAACTATCGCCCGCAGAAAAAAGGAACAGCGGGATAATGCCTGTAGCTGCTGGCATCCTCCCGGTATAACACTTCAGGACCGGTTAATGTAAAAAATTTTTGCCAGTTTGAAGTGGATAGTGAATTTTCTCTAAAAGCTTGACATTTAGAGAAATGTGGTGATATAATACTGTAAAATAACGTAAGAACGTAATCTGATATTCATCACCTACCTTATTAAGTTATACCATTGCAGGCTTTTGGAGAAAAAAAAAAAAACACTGTGCCAAATAAGAAGTAGTAAAGTCTTGATATTTAGAGGATTATGCCAAATTGACAATAGAGTACAGTATTTTGGCCTTTATTTCATTAACTTTGCTGTCTTTAGTAAATTGTATAAAGTTGTAGATGCAGCATCATATTCTGTAGGAAACCAAACTTAATTTCATGCTGGGTAAATTATAAACGGAAGCAGTCAATGTTCAGTTAAAAAACACTTAAGAGAAGAAAATAGACCCCTCATATTGACTCCAAATTGCCTAAGTTTTGGCTTGTCTGTTCCAAAGAAAGGCTGAACAAAAGTAGATGACAAATTGCCTTTTATATACAAATGTTGAAAGGAAACAAATGGGCTTGACTAATTACAGTATATGTGGGGAACTGGGGATATAGAGATTTCTGAAAGTAGCAGTTTTAAAGCAATGTACCTGTTCTGTTTGATATAAAAAGCCATCAGTGTCAAGGCATCAGTCATTTAGAACAAAGCTGAATCCCTTAATGTACATTCTGTAAAAATATTTTCATCATTACTGTAGGTTTTCTTTACTTTTTTTAAATCTAATGAGTGACATGTAATATTAAAAGGTTGAACTTAAACCATATTGCCAGCTACTTTCCAAATAAAGCCCTGCTATAAATGCAATTATTTTTTTTCTAACACAATGTTCTGCTTACTAACATTGTTTATTCCTTTAATTTCATACATGAATAAGTATGACTGAAGTGCTTAATGAAATAGGCTTTCAGAATGAGAGTACATAGAGTGCATATCTTTATCTGTAAGGGTCTTTGTAAAGCTGCAAAAGACGGATACCAGCCTATGACAATGAAAATACACTTTCCACTGAGTGTTATCTTGGTAAATAGTTTTTGTAGCAACTTATGATAATGTAGGCCTATATGGACATGCACAAGCCCTTGAAAACCCAGGATTTGTAGAAATATCAGAAGGGCTAAGACGTATGACGGGAAACTATCAGGGAGGGAGACAATAGCTTTTCTATTTGTATCACAGAGATTTTATATATATGTATATATATGTGTATGTGTATATATATATATATATATATATATATATATATGTATGTGTGTATATATGTATATATATATATATATATATATATATATATAGGTGGTCCCCGGGTGTCCTGGTCCAACTTACAAACGACTCCTACTTAAAAATGAATGGAGACAACAGGAAGGGAGGATAAATCTACCCCTAGGAAGGGAAATTCACTCCTGTAAGAGTTCTCATGGAAAAAGGTGTCTCCACTGAAGCTTTATCACCATTCCTTGTTTCCACACACATTTTTCAAAATCCAATTGTCATAGGGACAGAAAGTGAGGCGAAATCTTCTGAACAGGGGCACAGACAGCAAAACAAATGTTACAGGGGTGTTAACCATTCCCTATGCTATCCAAAAAGTTAAAAAATTATTATTTTGGCTGGAGCTACACTTAAAAATGTACCTGTTCTGACTTATAAATTTAACTTAAGAACTAACCTACAGACCCCATGTTGTTTGTAACCCGGGGACCACCTGTATATATAACATCATTTTTTTTTTTTTTTTTTTTTTTTAGCATGGATAATCTTAAAATGAAATTTAAAGTTGAACTTCAGACAAAACAAATATTGGCTAAAACAAGAGGCATCTTTATTCTTGAATCTTGATGTGCTTTGATTCAGTATGGAACAAAGCTAATGTTTTTTTGGCCTCTGATTGGTCTTGTATCCGCCCCGTGCAGTCTGCTGGCAGTCTGTAATGGCTGGACCTACTGGGTCCCACCCACAGTTTTAATCTCTGCAGAAGCTATATGCAGCACAGTTATGATGTCACTGCTAATTTCACTATATATATATATATATGTGTATATATATATATTTTATGTAGTGTATATATATATATATATTTTATTTAGTGTATGTATACACTACATTACCAAAAGTATTGGGACACCTGCCTTTACACGCACATTAACTTTAATGGCATCCCAGTCTTAGTCCACAGGGTTCAATTATGAGTTGACCCAGTCTTAGTCCGTAGGGTTCAATTATGAGTTGACCCAGTCTTAGTCCGTAGGGTTCAATTATGAGTTGACCCAGTCTTAGTCCGTAGGGTTCAATTATGAGTTGACCCAGTCTTAGTCCGTAGGGTTCAATTATGAGTTGACCCAGTCTTAGTCCATAGGGTTCAATATTGAGTTGACCCAGTCTTAGTCCATAGGGTTCAATATTGAGTTGACCAACCCTTTGTAGCTATAACAGCTTCCACTCTTCTGGGAAGGCTGTCAGCAAGGTTTAGGTCTGTGTCTTTGGGAATTTTGACCATTCTTCCAGAAGCACATTTGTGAGGTCAGGCTCCAGTGTGGATGAGAAGGCCTGGATCGCAGTCTGCTCTCAAATTCATCCCAAAGGGTGTTTTATCGAGAATATGGTGAGGTTGTTTTTTCAGGGGTTGGGCTTGGCACCTTTAATTGCAGTGAAGGGAACACTTTTAAGGCCTCAGCATAGACATTTTGGAAAATTTCATGCTCCCAACTTTGTAGAAACAGTTTGGGAATGGCCCCTTCCTGTTCCAACATGACTGCGCACCAGTGCACAAACATAGTTACATAGTTAGTGAGGTTGAAAAATGACATCAGTTCATCCAGTTCAACCTATGATGTGTGTGTGTGTATGTTTGCTGTTAACCGTACATTGTATACCCCTGTATGTTGTGGTCTTTAAGGTGCCCATCTAATAGTTTTTTTAAACTATGGATGCTCCCTGCTAATACAACTGTTTGCGGAAGAGAATTCCACAAACAAGGTCCATAAAGACATGGATGAGCGAGTTTGGGATGGAGGAACTTACATGACCTGCACAGAGTCCTGACCTCAACCCGATAGAACACTTTTGGGATGAATTAGTGTGGAGACTGCGAGCCAGGCCTTCTCATCCACATCAGTACCTTACCTCACAAATGCGCTTCTTGAAGAATGGTCTAACATTATCAGACACACACTCCTAAACCTTGTGGACAGCCTTCCCAGAAGAGTTGAAGCTGTAGTATAGCTGAAAAGGGTGGGTCAACTCAATATTAAGCCCTATAGACGAAGACTGGGATGCCATTAACCACTTTACCACTGAGTACTTGAATAGTACTGCAGCAAAGTGGCACGATCCCGTCTGATGACATAGACCTACGTCGCCAGACTCCTCCCCTGTAGGCGGCGCTCGCGCGCCGCCGGAGGCGCGCTCCCGCTTTTTTCATTCACAGCGGGAGTCGGGCCAGGGGAGGAGCAGCGGCGATCGCCGCTGCTCTGCCCCGATCGTCGGGGATCTAGTGTGGAGATCCGCCCGCCTGTGTAAACACAAGCGGGCGGATCTCCTCAGTGACAGGGAGTGACAGATCGGAGACATCCGATCTGTCCCTGTCTCACACAGTCACCTCCCCCCCCCCACACGTCAGTAAGCACCAGGCATACATTAACACCTCCCTCTCCAATAAAATTAACCCCTTCCCTGCCAGTGTCATTTTCACAGTAACAGTGCATATTTATAGCACTGATTACTGCAGTAATGTCACTGGTACCCCCAAAAGTGTCAAAAATGTCAGTCAAGGGTCCGATCTGTCCGCCGCAATGTCGCAGTCCCGCAAAAAAAATCGCAGATCGCCGCCATTACTCGTTAAAAAAAAAAAAAAAAAATAACATAAATCTTTCCCTTTGTTAGTAAACGCAATAACTTTTGCGCAAACCAATCAAAATACGCTTATTGCGATTTTTTTTTTTTTACCAAACATGGGTAGCAGAAAACAAATTGGCCAAAAATTTAAAAAAAAATTGGTTTTTACATCTTTTTTGGGGGGAATTTCATATAAAAAAATGTTAAAAATATTGTTATTTTTTCAAAATAAACGCTTTTTTTTGTTTATAGCGCAAAAAGTAAAAATCGCACAGGTGATCAAATACCACCAAAAGAAAGCTCTGTTTATGGGAAAAAAAGGACGTCAATTTAGTTTGGGTATGGCGTCGCACGACCGTGCAATTGTCAGTTAAAGTCGCACAGCGCCGAATCGCAAAAAGTGGCCCAGACGTAAGACAGCAAAATGCTCTAGTGGTAAAGTGGTTAAAGTTCATGTGTGTGTAAAGACAGGCATACCAATACCTTTGGTAATATAGTGTATACATGCCTGGAGTTACAACTGAACTCCAAGAAACATACACAACTGTTTTTTTTCTGGCATGTGATCAGTATACCACGGCCAGAGAGTACAGCCAGTGCCTTGTTTTTCCACTGCAATAGTAGCACAGCTAGGTCAATAACTTGTGACAGCCTGAAGGGGAAATGGCACACCGAAGAATCATTGTGACTTTACTAATACTGTGGGTTTTCCCTGTTTACTCTATAAATGGGCGCTGCATCATAGTCTGTAAAGCTTTTAGTATTACTACTGTCCTGCTATGCAAGGGATTAAAGAATACTTGTACCAAGCATGGTAAAATGTCTTGTCACATCAGGGACATACCGACCAGAAACAATGGTTCCCTATGTGTCCCATTCATACTGTAACGCCACCTAAAGCTGCACAAAAATGCAGTCGTGCTGCATTTTATTGCAGTGCACCAGTTTGAATCGCATTGTAATGTCAGCCAGCGCACCGCACAGCATTGCAGTGAATGAAGTGTACATTTCGTACACTTTAAATAAAGCTTTTCCAAAACATAAAAATAGGAATGATGCAGTGCGCGTAATTGTGCGCCATACTGCCCCATAGTGCAGCCGACATAGTGTGAATTAGCCCCTCTTCTTAAAGTATAAATAAAGGAATTTAATTTAGGTTTACATAGAGTTTAGCGGGATTTGATCACCTTTCCATTTTTATTGTTGCCTGTGTTTCTGGTAGGAAGATTCACCCTCTTTGTTCTGTTTACAATTCTCCTCAAAGGTGAAAGTAAAAAAAATAAAAAAATATGGGTTGCCACCAGAACAGCAAATGAAGGGATTTCTTCCAAAGGGGAAAAAGACACTAGTTCTGGTAACTCTGTTGACAACCATGGATTTTCTCCCCCACTTTGGTTTTGGCTGTGGACTTTGGAAGTGAAAAGAAATATAACGGGACACAGATGGCATAAAAAAAATAAAAACGGACTGGATTACTATGTTCAAAAAAAATAAAATAAATAAAAAATGTTTTTCTAATAGTTCTACTATAATTGATCTTTATATATCTAGCTAGAGTTCTTGTTGAATTTGAATTTAATCTGTGAAAACTGCAGGATTCTCCCTCCTGATGTTTGTAATAGCAATACAAGCACTGGTTACTGTATACAGTAAAACCTTGGATTGAGAGTAACTTGGTGTGAGAGCGTTTTCCATTTTGCAAGACCAGCAATTTTTTTTTTAAATGTTGACTTGATAAACAAGCAATGTTTTTATCTACAAGAAGCGCCATGTCACAACTGAGTATAATCGAGTGTAGCAATATGGTTACATTTAATGAACATACAACCTTTAGCAACTCACATGGTTGATGATTAAAACAGGCACATCTAAGGATGCCGGCATCCGGGATAAAGCTGTCCACATAGACCATCTTCTGCACCGCCATCTACGTCATTCCTTCCACACTGCGCTCCACCAGTGCTTTAAGCCTCACTTTCAGATCGCTCTACTGCAGGGTAGTCTTCCCGGTCACGACTCCAGATTGATGGTGGGATAGCTGGTAGTGTGGAGGAGGGTCTAATTGGGCAGCTTTATCCCAGATGCCTGCATACTTAGATGTGCCTCTTTTATTCCTCAACCATGTGAGTTGCTAAGTGTTGAACCTTCATTAAATGTAACCATATTGCTAACTTAAAGGGGTCTGTCTTCTCTTGTATACACTGTAGCTCCTGCTGGATTTTGTTTATATTCTCCTTGTAGAGGCTGCCTATGTGTGGATGGACATTTTATGGTTACACAACTTATCACATTGCTATAACCTTTTTATATGGATTATAAACTGAAGGATTTATGAATAAATGGTTGTGGAATGAATCATCTGAGTTTCCATTATTTCTTATGGGGAAATTAACTTTGATATAAGAGTGCTTTGGATTACATGGCTTGTTTCCGGAACTAATTATGCTCGCAAACCAAGAATATATGACAATTAAATATAAGCTTATTTGAAAAATCTCCTTTCATGTTGAAAGACCTCATTTGGAATATGCAGTTCAGTTTTAGGCACCAGTTCACAAAAAGGATATTCAGGAACTGGAGAAAGTGCAGAGAAGGGCAACCAAATTGATAAGAGGCATGGAGGAGCTCAGCTATGAGGATAGATTAGAGGAACTGTATTGTCTCTTGAGAAGAGGAGATTAAGGGGGAATATGATGAACATGTACAGTATAAATACTTAAGTGGTCCATGTGTTGAGTTATTCGCTTTAAGGTCATCGCAGAGGACAAGGGGCACTCTCTACATCTGCAGGAAAGGAGATTTTATCTCCAAATATGGAAAGGCTTCTTCACAGTAAGAGCTGTGAAAATGTGGCATAGACTCAATCAAGATGTGGTTCTGGCCAGCTCAGTAGTTTGTTTTAAAAAGTTCTGGATTCTTTCCTAAATGTACATAACTGGGTACTAACATTTATAGGTAAAGTTGATCCAGGGATCATCCGATTGCCTCTTTGGCAGGGATCAGGAAGGAATTTTTGCCTCTGCTGGAGCAAATTTAGATCATGCTTTGCTGGGGTTTTTTGTCTTCCTATGGATCAACAGTGGGTATAGGATTGTGTATATGGGATTGTATATCCCCCCCCCCCTTTTTATTGATTGAACTACACGGACTGTCTTTATCCAACCAGACTAACTATTTAAATATGTTGTGAGTGCTGCCTGTCTATCTCATGGTACCTTGCTGCCTGCAAGCTGTTATTCGTGTACTGACTCCACCTCCTAAAGATCAGAAGGCAGGCTCTGTGAAATGTGTGCCAACTCACAAGGCATAGTGATTGTGTCACAGAATTCAAGGAAGTAAATGTGTGGGGATCACGAAGTAAGCTTACAGACTTCAAGATTGTTTAGAATTATAGGAGAAGGCAAGAAATAATTGAAATAAAATCTGGAAACAAATATGATTTTACATTTTGACCATACATGGTTTTAATTTGAACTTTAATTCCTTTGGCAGTAACTCCACTTTTTAGACCAAGTTACATGGTACATCTATATTTTGGGTATGTCATGGTGCCAAGCTGATCCCCCCCCCTTCTCCCCCATAGCAGATGTCGCTTAATTTTGCATGACTGCAGGAGTGCCATGTCATCCATTCACAGTGATCTGTGAATGAATAATCTCGAAGTCCCATTTGCAACTGCAGCTGATGGACTTGTAGTTCTCAGTAGAAGTGCATGAATACTGCGCTCATAATTCATTGACATGTCTTCCAGCACAGTAATTGAAAGCTCTAACCCAGTACAGATATAGAGCTGAAGGAAGCGTCTGCAGGTGCCTGTGCATTGTATCTATAATCTAGTGATCATGGTAAGAATGCTTTGCCGGTTCTTTTGCAAAAAAAAAAAAAAAAGTGCAAATTTTTTCTGCAAATATATGTGCATTTATTATTTTTTATGGGAAAGGTGGACTTGGCCTTTAGTCCTTTATATGCGGATTTATTTTTTGTACTCTTATGTATGAAATCTCAAATATCCTTGTAGAAAACTTAATTGAAAAGTCAGCATTCATATTACACTGCTGGTTCTGTTTTGTAAAAATGTAATCATAAACCTGACTATGAATCTAATTACACGAGAACAGTTGTTTACTCTTGTACAGGAACGCGACAGAAGAGTAGATTGACTTGGAAATAGATAGTTTTGCCTCCTGGATATTATCTTATTATGTCCAATGACAAAAACCTAGCAAGGTAGATAAATCCCAAGTGTTATATATAACAGCTGTTTTCATATTTTTCCTCTGTGTCAAGTTTCTTCTTTTAATTAGAAATGTCTTCACTTTGAATTTATGTGAGTTGCGGAAGTCAGGGACAGTGGCGGTAATAGTGTGCAGCCTGTTACAATGGTGAAAAATGACTTGGTTGATGATCATACATTTTAAATTGTTCTGGAAAAAGACCTCCATGGCAACTGCCTAGAAATTGGATAATGATGGGAACAGGGAACATTCAAAATGAAGCATGACACATTTTCTTTGTGATTGGAGCAGAATGCAGTTGGTATGGCATTGTCTGTCAGGTTATTATTTTGTGGTTCCTGAATCTTCAGTAACACTAAAATTTAATGGGGACGGACCTGCCTTAACTCTAGGTTCTGACTGCAAATAAATGAGTAGTGTGCTTTTTTAAATTGGACATCCAATAAGATTAAAGCTTTCAAATTCAAACACATTTAGAGGACATGACCTAATAATTTATTTTTTAATGAACCTGAAATTTTAATTGAATACATCACGTAGCCAGTGGAATTTTACAAATTAATTCTGTAACTAAAATGCAGATCATCCTATGTATTGTGTGAAATACATTTTTTAATTTGTTGGCACTAAGCCCTGCAAGCCAGTAAAAAGCATCATTTTAATTTCAATGAAGAAAAAAAATGGGTTTCTGTTTTAAGTATTTCAGTACACATTCACATTTTTAGAGCATTTTTATCATTACCGAACTCTTCTCTCTAGATATTATACAATACTTTATCAAGCTATGTTAGTAAGTAGTATGTTAGCAAGTTGTACGTGTTTAAATTTTTTTGAGTATTTTTGCTAAAAACATTTAATTTTGATCTATATTGTGAACGCAAATCAGTTTTCACTTGAAATAAAATGCCTGGATACCACTTTGTTAGTCTGGTTGAACATTCCTTAAGAGGCAATCGAATTTTCCCTGGATCAACTACCCTTGGTGCTATTACCTATAAACATTAGTATCCAAGTATATGTTGTGCATTAGGAAAGAATCTAGGCCTTTTTTCCCACATTTTCACAATTCTTACTGTGAAGAAGCCTTTTTCTATTTGGAGGTTAAATCTTTCTCTC